>NW_006800175.1:926754-963938 GCF_000485575.1 Poecilia formosa
TTTTTTATTTGTCTTCGTCTTCCATTCCTTGAAATTTTACATGGCGGTTTTGACTATTGCCTTTTTAAAATTAGCTTGTATATCGGAATATAAATTGTTAACCTGCAAAATAAAAAAAACTGGATGGAAGAAACAATTAGAACTTTAAAGGGCGGTGTTGAGTATGTCATGATCATGTGATTCTTCTTACGTCATCCCAGACTCTTCCGGGTTATTTCTTTAGGTTAAACTGTGGACTTCGCTGGTTTGGTGACACTTTTAGCTATAGTACCGCCGAGATGAATCGTATCTTTGGCCGAGGGAAAGCCAATCCCCCACCAAACCTAACGGACTGCATAGGAAGTGTAAGTAAAATCTTGTTATTAAACTTTCTCAACGGGAAATTTTACTAAGTAACCAAAAACCAACATGGATACCTGCTAACAGACTGTTAGCCAACTTTAGAAGCTTGTAACTACAATTAGTATTTACACTATAGCTGTTTTTATTATGAGATGGTATCGTCATACATTTTATATTATAGATTTATTGAATATAAACGACTGATTGTTTACCTGGCGGTGTTTTTTTTCGATCTGTTACCTTGTAAACAAGACGTGAAAACAAAACTTTCTATTGTTTTCTATTCGGGTAGTGACTCAGCGTTATATAATGGCATGATTGGGCAGTATTGTTTTTCAGCTAAATTAGAAAAAAATACTTTTCTTTTTCAAAACAATGTAAAATAAACCAGTTAAACCGGTCGGTTGTGTATATGCTATATTATTAGCTGAGAGGAGCGAAAGAAGAAACTACTGTTACGTTAGCCGAATGTAGTAGGTTTTTATTTATTTACAACCCTTTATGTAGGTCAGAATGTTTTGCTTGGAGTTTGTTTTGTAATATTACCCTCTGTTACTCTAATATTCTACTCTGTTTTTTTGTTTTTCATGTAGGTTGACTCCAGGGCGGAGTCCATTGACAAGAAAATCGCCAGACTAGATGCTGAACTTGTCAAGTACAAGGATCAGATGAAGAAGATGAGAGATGGGCCTTCAAAGGTGAGGTCACCTGTGTGAGGCTGCTGTAAAAGAATGAAGGGGATTTTTTTTTTCTTTCTCACAACTGCATAAAAAGAACAAGTAGATCCACACAGATTACACCGGAGGTATGACTAATGCACGAATATGTAGGAATGTCTATTAGCAGATGACTGCATGTTTTAAATAAGTCTTTGAAATTAATGCATTTTTAAAAAATGTAAATAAAGGTGCTTTTTTATTTATTATTTTTCCAGTAGCTGTGCTCACAAACTTTTCTCAAAAGAGTTTAAGGACAAATGATTCCATTTGAAAGCCCCATTACATTATAACAGGATCGTGCATAAATGTTGGAAATTTAACCTAAGTTCTGTGAAAATGTACAGCAATCATTTTTTACTGAGCCCATGAAAGGCTCTGACTTTAAAGAGAATATTTATCTTAAAATGTGTAATTTTTTTCAGTGGTTAAAAAGTATCAGTTAATTAACTTGTAATAGTCTTTTAAGCTTAGTTTGTTGAGGAATAAAACAAAACTGCCAAAAGTGATAATGGTAAAGCATATTTATGCTATAATTCCTATATGAGATTAAAAATTAGCACTTAAAATAAATGAAAGCTGAATGTTAGCCATGGATATTGTTTGTGTCATCATTGTGCCTCTTGTTGATTTAGTAGAAATGTTTGCAAACTCAGCCAAGGGTCATAAGTCTCTTCCACAGTAAAATCACAAAGTTTTACACACAAATATATATCAGTGTTTGTCAAAAGTTCTCAAAGATAATCAGAAATCAGTGTTGCAGAAAACAGAAAATGTGTGAAACATCTTTACACTGCCTTTCACACTAAAACTATAATTTTTGTTGTCTACTTACTAGAAACAGGCAGATATGGACTTAAGTTTATTATAATATGTTGTGCTATTTATACCAATAACCATAAAAGTGACTATTAAAGTACTTTTTAGCATGGAGAGCTTCCTCAAAGCCCCACAAACACAAATAATGCTCTTCAATTCGTGAGTATAGATCTAAAGGAGCAACTTACTGATTATTCAATAAGTTGTTTGGGACAACAGTTTTATCGCTAAACAGCACACAAACAGAAAAATATTTATTCCCACGCCCACAGAACCAACTGGCGGGGGGAGGGGAGGAGTAGAAAACCTGACTGTACTCATAGTTTTTGGGATATGTAAAGGGATATGTCAGAATTTTCATTACCACTAAAGAATGTTACCAGTAATGATAAACTGAGTGGTAATTGCCCAATCCCACTACTTACACCATAATATTCTGTCAACATAACTTCATGAGTTTTTTTTTCTGCTCTGTAGAACATGGTGAAGCAAAAGGCCATGAGAGTTCTGAAGCAGAAGAGAATGTAAGTCATTTCATCAATCTTATATGTTTTTATAGTATTAATATATAAATTAGAGCTGCACTGTTGCCTTGCAGCAGGAAGGTCCTGGGTTATAACCCTGACCTGCAGTCTTTCTGCATGTAGTTTGAATGTTCTCCATATGCATGTGTGGGTTCTCTCCAGGTACTACTATGTACATATAAATGACTCCTTTTAGGTTTTGAATGTTTTTTTTCTTTTTAGTTTAAGTTTTCTAATCTATTCACAGGTATGAGGGGCAGAGAGATAATCTCATGCAGCAGTCGTTCAACATGGAACAAGCAAACTACACGATCCAGAACCTGAAAGACACTAAAACCACAGTAAGACATGTGGGAATTTAGAAGGGAATTGATGGGAAAATATATTTATTTTCTTGGTTTTTACTAACGCCACAATTCTCTTCAGGTTGATGCCATGAAAGTCGGCCTCAAAGACATGAAGAAAGCGTACAAGAACGTGAAAATCGATAAGATCGAGGTGTGTATGTTTGTTTGGTCAATGAGTAGTTACTGAAATAAAAAAAGCCTTAAATTACGGTAAATAACTTCAAATAAGCTTACGTTTGTTTGTGCTTTTATTCTAAATTAATAAAGTGAAATTTAGAGTTGTGTTTCTAATTGTGCTATTTAATATGAAGGATATCCAAGATCAGCTGGAGGACATGATGGAGGATGCAAATGAGATCCAGGAGGCGATGAGCAGGAGCTACGGCACTCCGGACATCGATGAGGACGACTTGGAAGCAGGTGAGGCAAAAAAAAATACTGTAAATTTTAATATCACACTTTCAGTAAAACTATGAAAACTGCTACTAATCTGATTAGTGATCAAATTGTAAATATTTCACTGGTACAGAACACAGTCCAGAGCTCCCTTGGTCTGGAGTTTGAAGTATTTTTTTAGGTCAAGTATAAGCAAAGAAGATTAGGAACTATTTGTACTTCTAAAACATATCCCTTTTTTTTTGTTGTTTTAACATTGTGTCCATATAATTTATCCAAAATTGTTCTCTTGTTCATCCATGATTTAAATTTTTCATAAACTGTTGACATTTGTACCAATCTGAAGTTTGGATCCTGAGCCACACAATCATTCCAAGGGCAGCAAAAGGCCCCCAGGCCTTTACTTTGTTTGTCGGACCGTCCATCCACTTATTTAAATAACCAAACTGAATCTGGGATGGGTAGATGGATTTGCAGGAATCCTGGATGTTAAGAGTTCTAACTAAAGGATTTGACATGGAATATAAACTCTCCCATGCGAGAGCCTTAGTGTAATAAATCCTATTTTGATGCGATTGACCATTTGATGTGTTTTGTGTCTTCAGAGCTGGACGCCCTGGGAGACGAGCTCCTGATGGACGACGACAGCTCCTACCTGGACGAGGCTGCGACTGCTCCCTCCATCCCAGAGGGTATCCCTGGAGACAGATCCACCAACAGGGTACCAGATAGCTTCTGGATTTGCTTCTTAAGTTCATGTGAAACATTGTTTACACTCTTTATTAAAAGGAGATATCTTTTTTTGTTGTTGTTGTTCCAGGATGGCGTTCTGGTGGACGAGTTCGGCCTTCCTCAGATTCCTGCTTCTTAAAGGAGTAATTTGATCAAACGATGTGCAAGTTTTACATGCATCATATTATTCTTTCCCCCTTTTTTTTCTGTATTTATCCAACTGACGCTCCAGGTCTTTGGAGACAGCAATGAAAACCAAAACATCTTATGACCGATGAATGATAGAATAGGAAGTTCCAATCAGGCTCTTTTAAAGTTTATGATCATGTTTCTTTAACTGGACTCACTTTAGTTTGTCTGAATGGTTGGAAAAGGGTTTCTCTTAACGTTGTACAGTTTCCGAAGTTACAAACGCAATAAATTATATTTTTCAAGTGGAACCAAACTGTGTTGCTGAGGTCTTTCAAAAAAAAAAAAAAGATCCATTGTACAAAAAAGGCCACTTTAATGATAGGTTAAATATGTCACAATTAACATATCTTCAAGACATTGCTTTTTTTGGCAGGGATTGTAGTTAGCGAAAATAAATATGCATTTGTTTAAGCAAATGTTCTTCTCGTCACCAGCTCAGTCTGAATGTGTGAGGGAAGATTTTCTGGTGAAGATACTCCACCACTTTGCTCATGTTGCGATATTTCTCAAACTCGTAAAAAGGAATCTGAAAAAATAAAGACAAGTTTAAAAACATAAGATTAGCAAGCAGTAATCTACGCAGATGAAGTGACTAATCATTTAGTGGTGAGGGTCTGACCTGCACAACTTCATAGCCCAGCAGCCGCAGATGTCTCTGCTTGATGACCTCTTTCCCAAGAAGCTGTCTTACATTATTTGTGAACCTCTTCTGTCCGTCGATACAAAGAGCTATCCTGGAATAGATTGTTTCATCAATTATTTGTAGACGGTTTTATTATTGCAAATTTATCTGAAAGGTGTGGCTTGCTATTTCAGAAAGGTGAGTTCTTTAGATATGCAAATCCGGTAGATTTGCAGTAAGTAGGAAAAGTAAAAGATGGTTTTTGAAGATGCTTATTAGAAGGGGAGGAGCATAAATGTCCGCCACACTTTTCAGATTTATTTTCAAAACTCTCTTTTTCTCGCACTTCTAGATCATGCACAACTTCTTGTTGTTCAATAAAATACACTTAAATTTGTGCTTGTAACATGACAAAATGTGGAAACATTTAAGGAGTTTAAAACATTTACCTCTTGTACACTTCATCAGTCTGGCTGGCAGGCAGAGCGTATCCCTCCTCATCGAGCTTTATCTCCACATCTACGACAATAATGGGTTAGTTGACTGCAAGATAAACCTTGGGAAACACATGAACAAAAAAAAAAAAACCCAGGATACCCAGCGTGTAGCAGTACGGCGTGAGAACTTGAGATCCGAAGAACGATCGGTCTCCGAGTATATCCACCAGCCCCGATTTGACCGAGTTATACAGCTGCTGATCAACCGGCGTCTCCAGGGAGCGACTGGACGTGAGGAAGGACTTTACGCGGTACTTTGGAAGGAGCTGAGGACCCTGACGTTGGGATTAAAAAAAAGTAATTTAAAAAATAATGAAAATATGACCACAAATAAATAGAATTAAGGAATTCAAGGCTTTGAGTGAGTCACTACAGAGTATATTTTAGCTAAATGGATGGTTTAGGTTTTTAGAACAAAAGTATTTAATTGAGTGAAATCACAACTGCACATTACGCCAAGATGCAATATTTAGCATGTAGTAGATTTCCAACACAGATATAGATTTCAATAAATGTATAGATCTTAATGAGCAAGATCAGAAATGCGAATGTGACAAAGGGAAAGACAATAGTGTGGAAAATGCAATTCCAAAATGCAGTTACATTGTTGTACAACAATGTGTATTATCAAATTATTTACCCAATTTAAGGGATATAGTTGAATCATGGTTATATAAGTTTCACTAAATAGTAAACAGTTAAGGACATATGCAAAATTCATGAGCGCCCTGCAGACTTTTCCAATCAACTTTCTGCTCTTAACATTCACTTTAAAATCTAAAACACTACAGTTTGCCATGCACTTATGGCAGACGTTACAGCAGAAAGGCATCTTAAACCTGTACTACATAAACTATTTTAGCAATAGTAGAAATAATTGTTGCTCTTCCACCTTTTACAAAAGCAATCAGACCATTATATAGTTTTCTTAAGTTTTCTATTGAATCTTTACCAAAAAAAAGTATTGATGCTGTATTTTGTTTCATTGTGAAATTATGTTTGATTATTAAAATCCCACAATGTTGCATTATAGCTAATTAATGCAATATTAATTAGCTGTGCCCCATTTATTTTATGAAGACAACAAAGACCTGAACCTCTAACACTGCTGCTAATCTGCTGGGTGTGTATTCAGGTTTCTGTCACGGTTCGTTCTCGTTTGGCTCTCCAAGTATTTAACCGTCTGCAGTGTTTACCTCGTAGGTGGGACACTCCAGCTTCACGGTCATGTAGAGCTGAGTCAGCTGCGCCAGAACCGCCCGTTCAATCCTCAGGTCCTGATCTGAGGCACAGAAACATGTTTGGTTTCATCAAGAATTCAGAGGAGAACTGCTTAAGAAATTTTAAAAAAATCATTAAAACGTATTTATTTCTATAATTCAATTTAGAAAAATGAACCTCATATTGTGCAGTCAGTTCACATTGAATGAAAAGTTTCAACCGTATTTCGTTCAGAGATTCCCTGACAGTGTATGTTTCACCTTGTAGCTGCTGCAGGAAATAACTGCTGAAGACTTTAGAGAGAAAGTTGACGGGGAACCTCTCGACCAGGGTGCAGGCGTGCAGCAGGTTGAGCAGCATCCGAGGCTGGAACTGAGAAAAACGAGTGTGCAGGATGGTTTCCACCTTCTTGAACATCTGGCCGACGTTGGGTGGAAGGTAGCCCAGCCTCCCAAAGGCCATGATCTGCCTGGCAACCTGGCTGGTGCTGTAGCTGTCCGCCCGGTACACGAAGCTCTCGGCGACGGCATTGAAGACCGTCGGGGACAGGATGTTCCTGCGGCTGAAGAACTCCGTCACCTTGGACACGGTCTCCGGATGAGAGGTGAAGGCCATTCTAGGGCCGTAATTCTGCATCGCGTCCACAAAGTAGCGGTCACTGTGGCCGAAGTGGATCAGAGCGGCCAAGACGTGGCTGAGCTCTTCGTCGCTGAAGTGAGGTACGTGTCGCACGGCCTGCTTACACAGGCTGATCACCAGAGGCAAGGCTTGCCTCTGGTTCAGAGCGACGAGCGAACTCAGCACTCCGCTGACCGCGGCCGGGTCCATCCTGGAGGTGACCGTCACCGCGTGGGTGTGCATGGCGTTCAACAAGTCGCCGTGCTTCCCGTCTTCACCCACACACACTTCCAAAAGTCTGTAAACGGCTACGAGATCCGGGAGGCTCCACTTGTCAGGCTCCTGCTTCTGGATCTGTCCTATCACCTGCTCCAGCATGGCGGACCCCGGACCCTCCATGGCCAGCATGGCCTGGCCCAGCACGCACAGCTCCCCCACCGCCATTTGCTCCCCGTCGAGCCGTTTCTGGCTCTCTGTCACCAGGCGCACCATCAGCGTGCTCCAGGGATCCAGAAACAGGCGGGTGCAGGCGAGCAGCGCCGACACCAGCCCTGCTTCCGTCAGCCGCTCCGAGTCCCGCTCCAGCTGGAAGCAGAGGGCCCGGATGGCGTCCTTCTCCAGCACCGACGGGTCTCTCAGCGCGCCGCCGTCCTGCTCCAGGTCAGCCACGAGGTGGAGACAGGCGGCTGCCATGGTGTCAGACAGGACCTCCACCGAGCACAGCAGGCTGAAGACCTGCCGGGAGGTGGAGCAGCATGCCAGCTTCTGCTGGAAGCTCTTCTCTTCGTCAGACGAGGGTCGGTGCAGCTGGGTCAGACGGAACCTGAGCTCAGAGTCTCTGTGGATTCCCACAGAGCTGCTGGCGAAAAACGACGGCTCCCTGACTGCGGTGGTCACATTTCTCGAGCTGAAGTCCGTCCGGAGTTTCCTGCAGCCGTGAGTCTGGATGCAGCGGGCGGCTGACGTACAGAGACAGGCAGCGCAGGAGGAACGGCCCAAACCACTGCTGCAAAGGAGCCTGACCGATATGAGTCCAGCAAAGCAATGATGGATGCCGAACTGCAGGAGTGGAAGGTTCTGAGTAAGTTTCAGGGCCATGAGTCTGTTTCTGAACTTCCCCGATGTCAGCTGGAGCAAGAAAAAGGACATTTAAATAACAGGTAGGGCTGGGAAATATAGCTTAAAATTAAAATCTCTGATTTTTTTTTTTCACACCAGATCCGATTTCTGATTTGACAAGGGTTTTTATTCTCACTTTCTTTTCTAAAAATAAATTACAAATCAAATCAAAAAGTGACTGATTTCAGTCATTTTTTCTGTGGGCTACATGACGGAGTATTAGGGTCAAATTATGAACATTTTTGTTTAATTACAAGAATGTAATCATAGTATTAATAGGATGTCATTTTAATTTACCTAAAATTACAAGAAAATCTTTTTTAATGAGAACAAAGCTTCGACAGAGTTATCAAGACCCGATGTGAACAACTCAGTCTGAGTGGTTTTTCCAAAAATTCAATCTTCAAATACCAAAAATGTGATTACTCAAACAAATCGGTTTATCACAGAGCCCTACAGATAGGTGGAAAACTCAAATGCAACAGAAATAAACGCAGAATCTGCCCAAGCCATGAGCAAACTCAGCAGCTATAGACCTCCAAAAATACTAAAACTATCACAAAAGTTAAGTTTGTTTGCGAGTAATATATTGGTGGTAATCGTCCCACCTCTACCTCTACTCTACAACTACTGTTCCTCTTCAGGAACTACTTCGATACATATAGAAAGCTGATATTTATGTGCTGTAGTAAACAATAATAGTTTTTATAGATGGGTAGGCTGCATACAAATTTAAACATGACTGATGTAGAGACGATATTAGTTCAGTCAGTGGAGGATCCAACAAATGTAATTATTTTAGGGTCACTTTCAGTCTTGGACAAAAATAATCTAAAGAAAACAGTTAGGATAAGTGGAGGAGCCAACAAATGTAATTATTTTAGGGTTACTTTCAGTCTTGGACAAAAATAATCTAAAGAAAACAGCTAGGATTCCTTTAATTCTCAACTCTTCCTCTGCACCTCTTAACTAACCAACCTTGAGGGCTGCTGCTAGCTATATTAGCTAGGTTTAGCGTGCAAGTTTGCATCTCGTTTTAACAGTAGCCGGAATGCTATCGTTGCTACAAGTAAGTTGTAAGATATAAAGTTTTATTCCCAGCAAGAAAAGTACAAGAAATTATGATAGAGAGCAAATAAATTCATACCTGAACCTCCCGAGAGCCGCTGAGGGTCAAACCGGTGCTGACTGCAGTGACGCTTAACAACGTTTTCCGGATGTTGTATTTACGTTCCCTCAGAAATAATAGTACTTTCGAAAATTAGATGAAGTTTATGAACTAAAGGTTAAATGAAACGTAGAATAAAGCCCACAGCATTGCTAAATTTTGCCATTTGTAAAGTGACGAAATAATCAGACTCTCATTTAAAAAACAGATAACATTGTACCTTACAATGTGACGCTCGTCATGTGCACTTGTGGGATTTCTATCTTTTGAAGGGAGCTCATGAAGGTATCACAATAACTTTCTTTCAGACACTAGATGGCGATAAAGATCCATCCAAACGTCACGTAAAATCACGAATACGCCAAACTTGCGGTTCGAGCTTAAAAGGATTAAAATGTATCTTTGTCAAGAATTAATTAGTTCAAATGGATTCAGCAATTGTTATACATCACTCAATAGGTCAATATTTTTCGACAGATTGGGATCATTTTGAATTCTCTAGTAACGGTAGTATCATTTTTGAGCAGAGCAAACGTTAGTTTGTTACAATATCCATGCTTTTCTCTGAAAGCATGTCTTTATTTTGTATTCATTTTTAAAATAAGAATCTCACACAAGACCTGCGTGAGCAGAGTTTCCAAGCATATTACTTTGAAGTGAAGTGGGAGGGAAAATGCAAAAGCAACAGTCAAACTTCAGCAATGCTCCCATTGCTGAAGTTTGACTGTTGCTTTTGCATTTGTGTGAAGCATTGTGTGAAGCAAAGCCCACACAATGCTCCGTTTGCTATCGAATTACTATGAATATTCTGAAGTCAAATAAAGAACATTTAATTTGTTTGAACTCACCATGTTTGTTAAAAATAGCCTACAGAAGAATCTAAAGTGATCCATATAAACCTGAGAGAAATGCACAGGACTTTAGGGGAATAACCATCATCAGTGACATTTTTTTATTGGATGATATGAATTGAGCTCTGACTCAGCAACAAAACAAAACTGAATGAGGTCATACACTGGGCAGTCTTCATTTACAGCTCAATGTCCTTGTCTGTTAGATTAAACTTTTTATTACTCAAGATTTAAGATCAACAGGCAAAACGAGACAGTTCATATTTGCATCAGCACACACTTCCCTTTATGCAAGTTTAAACATGGCTGCCACAACAGTACACTCTAGAACCACCACCATTTCCAGTAAGATCTTAAAGAATCCAGCGTATGCAAGTCAGAACACGGCGAATGATTTTAGTGAAA
Organism: Poecilia formosa; assembly: GCF_000485575.1. Lineage (NCBI taxonomy): Eukaryota > Metazoa > Chordata > Actinopteri > Cyprinodontiformes > Poeciliidae > Poecilia > Poecilia formosa. The sequence goes on from NW_006800175.1 coordinate 937,324, forward strand.
TAGGAGAGCAGACTTGTCAAGACAAAGTCGGTCGACAAGAATGCAATTTACGCCAACTTATATGTGGGGAAAAAGGCAGAATAATGCACTTTGTTACACATGTAATTTATGGAAGGGAAACAGTCAGAAAAATATAATTTGATAGAGGGCTTTATTTTAAAAAGTTTACATTATAAATGTAAAAATTCAGCTAAACGTGATCACATGAACTGCAAAGTCATAAATCCCTTAGAGCTACTAATGTTCTGCCACGTCTTAACGAGATTTTACAAACTCATTTGGCAAAACTGCAAGTTCACAGCAAACAGAGTGGATAGTTATTGCTTTGGTTTGTATTAACGGGGCCTTTACTGTAAAGTCGAGACATGCAGCATGATCTAGCTGACGGCAGAGAGGCGGAGGCAGGTCAGAGGAAACAATCTGGTGGAGGTGCTTTAATCGTCCTTATCCTTGGCACCGTGCTTTAGGATGCGAGTGAACTCCACATAGTTGAAGTTATTCTTCTTGTCAATGGGAGCCTCCCTGAAGAGCTCGTCCACCTCTTCATCTGTAAACCGGTCGCCCATTGTTGTGAGTAGCTCCCTGAGGTAATCCTCTGGAATAAAACCTAATGCAAACAGTTAGACAGCAAGGATTATAATAACATTGTGATGGAATGCTTATGATCTGACAGAAAGCTCACAAAGCTGGATAAAACAATTAGAGAAGGCAACACTATCTTCTGGAAATGTTTGGTTTCATTTCAAAGTATTTTGCATCAGGCTGAAGTGAAATCCACCGTGTGGCACATGCATAGCATTTTATAGTTTCAAATTCATAATTATGAGATACACTAACTTTACACACTGAAAATGACTGCTTTGAAAGGGTGAAATATTTCAGGTGAGATGTGCTGTAATCTGCATTCCAATCATATATTCAGTTAAGAAGGATTTTCTTTGTCATTTATGGCTATGAGTTTGTTCTCTTGACCAAGATCAAAAAGCTCAACAAGTGGTGAGGAAATGACCATGATCAGAGAAAAAGAAAAACTAGAGAAACTGGAATTATGATAAAGTTGATTCTATATTTAATACAAGGTATTTTCATCATTATTTAGTACTTTGTTCTCTAGTTTTACTATTTAAAATATCTATGCGCAACACAGCAGGGAGAGATGAGGGTCATATAATACTCCAAGTATTTTCTGTTAAAACAGCCAATAGTGTTTAATATTCAGCCTTCAAGGTGCAAAGCGAAGCCTACAGATCATTTCTAATCTTCTGTTCAGAAGCATCAAAATTTCAGCTCAAGGCTTCCCAATGACAATGACTCATCTCATTTACTGCTGCACCACAGTTTATTGGCCATCTGCACCAGAACCATTAAAAACCACAGCTCCAGATTAAAGCTGAGGTCTAAGAGGTTCTGGGGGACATAAAACAGGCAGACTAACTTTCCAGATTTTTTAAAACAGATCTTAATCCATGTGTGGGGTTTTTGTCAGTAACTCCAAATCTAGAACGATCAATAGGTAGGGCTTAAAGTTCAGTACTGATGTGGAAAATCAATTAAATCAATTTAAAAAGAAATTCTGTAAAATGGAATGTGTGAATATTTGCCCATTTTCAAATTTATTTTAGACTTTTCAACAATATGAATGAACTCTGCACTTTGAGACCAATACTGGTAATATAATAAATGAGCTCAGGTTTACCTGTTCCCTCCTCATCGAAGCAAGCAAATGCATTTCTGATCACATCCTCAGGGTCTGTGCCATTGAGCTTCTCTCCAAACATGGTGAGGAACATGGTGAAGTTGATTGGTCCAGGTGCTTCGTTCATCATGGCCTCCAGATAGTCGTCATTTGGGTTTTTCCCTTTAAAAAGACAAAAGGCTCTTAAAATTAAAATGTCAGCAATTTAAAGAGTAGAAGGTGAAACATTATGGTTCCTCTTTGCCAGATAGTTTTTTTTTCTCTGTTTGACTAAAGCTCATGTTTGTTAGCTAAACAGTAGACAAATTAATTTGCATTCAACTTTTCCAGTTTCTGTATATTCACCAGTAGAGAAAATAAAACAAGTTGGTCAAAACTTGAATGAGAACCTAATTTTAAACGAACCAGTTATCTGCTGCTTTGTTTTATCGGTTTTATGAGTGGGAACGTTTCTGATTGACAGGAACAAATAGGCTGGCACTTTTCAAACACAAGGACTTCAAAAACATTCATAATCAAGACACAATAACACAATGAAATGGCCTAAACATGACCGGAAATAAAATGGACTTATGTAGTTAACTGAGGCACCTTTAAGACCGTGGGAATATGTTAATTCAATTTTAAACTTTATTAAAAAAAAAATCTAAAGCAACAAAAGAAGAGAAAAACAATTACTGATGACTCCATTAAGTAAAAGTTCAATTGGGAATAAGTAATTGTCATTACTAAAAGCTAAAACAAAAATCTCAAGTTTGCGTTTAAAAATGAACTGCAAGAGCCACAGTGGCCCGAAACCAGAGCTCATTTCTCACCTGATCAGTTTGTCTGTTATAATTGAGGTGTGGCCACTCACAGCCCTAAACACACTACAGATCATTTACAAGCAGGCATGAGAATATAATACTACTGCTTGCAATAAGAGCCAAAATTATAATAACTAATGCAGCATTGTTTGCAAAAAGTGAGTGTCATAAAAAAGCTGCCGATTACAACATTTTACTCACCCAGTGAGGCGAGCATGTCGTGAAGATCCTCTTTGTCGACAAAGCCATCCCGGTTCTGGTCGATCATGTTGAAGGCCTCCTTGAACTCCTGAATCTGGGACTGGTCAAACATGGCGAAGACATTGGAGGTGGCGCGCTGAGGGCGCTTCTTGGTGGTCTTTCCCTTTGCCCTTTTGCTCGACATTGTGGCTGGTTTAGTATATTTCTGGAAAAGTAGAAGCGCAATATTGTTACAGCTCAGCTCAGTGGGATGACAAAGGAGCTTAGAGTAAATAAAAACTGCAGATCAAATAGTGAAAACAAACCTACTGTTTTCTATATCATTAAATACACCAAAAAAATAAATAAGAACTGTCCTACTAACGCAAAAAGTGTGGTTTCATAAGCAAAAAACAACTTTAAGGTTTCTAGGACTAGTCCACATGAGTATATCTGAAATTACCTTTGCATTTTTTTCTTTCAAAAAGCTTCTTTTAAGAATGAAATCATTTTCGAGAGTCTTTATCCATACAAAGAAAATAAACCGCGAGTTATGCCAGACATGTATGTGGTGTAACGCTGTCATCAAAATTCCACAAAACAAAGAGGAGGGCGTGGATCATTAAAGCTCGATGCTGTTACATCTGACTTGCCTGGGGCTGAAGTATTAGGTTGGAGGTGGATGTATGAGAATCAGTTATAAATGGTTGCATATTAGTAATTCACTCTGAAATCTAATAATTGAAAATAAAAAAAATAGGTCTATTTTTTTAAACAACTGTTTTCTCTAAATATTTGTGTAGCTAAAAATTGGTTATAGACTTAGGATAAGCACCAGTAAGATGCTCCAAATGTATAAACCCCATTAAGAAATGTTAAGTATTCATATCGGCATGTGATTTTACATACTGGTCAATTCAAATGGTTCAGACCAATTGCAGAAAAAGATTATGATTAAAAGGTGCAACAGATCATGCTGCTACTCAAAATAAAACTTTGTGATGCCATATCTATCTCAGTGGCTGTGTAATTTAATTCCAGAGCAGTAAATCCCTGGTGTTGTGTCCCTGGCTGAGCTAAAAATGGAAATGTTGCTCAGCTTTCTAGGTTGGTTAGCTTGCTGCCTTCACTGGGAAAGTTACTGATGTGAGGACGGATGCCCTTATCAGGAAATGTCTGGAATGCAGACATCCACAGCTTTGTCTTGACATGAAACTCTGAAGGGAAAGTCTCATGTCATTGACATCAAGTTTTAAATGTTGTGTTTTTTGCAGTGTTTTGCAGTAGTTTTGTCTGTAAAGGATGCTTAAACTGTATTTACAGCATGGGCAATTAAGAACTGGTCACAAACAGGTAAAAACAACAACCCAATTAATTCAGATAAGATCAATTTAAACAAATTTCAATGAGTGCTCTAAACATATTTTTAATAGCGCCTCATCTTGGTTAATACAAAAACTACTGATTTCACAAATAACTATTGACACATTTATTATCTACCTTTATTTTTGCATCTTTGGACAAACGTACAACTGTCACAAACGTGACTTTTATATAATTTCTTATTAACAAACAGCAGTAAGCAACAATTAGCAGGTCGTCAAATCTGTTACCTTTTCCACTCTCAAAAAGTGCTTTGCGGCCTAGTTTATACAATAAAGTAAGCACAATAAACGTGAGCAGAAGATTAATACAGCAATATTCTTTAACCGTTTAAGCAAACAACTACCTTTTCAAACGGAACCCGGTGGCTAAATAATCAAATTAAAAACGTTATGCCGTAACGTTAGCTGCCGTGAGGTTAGCTGTGTCGCTAACTGTTATTATTGGTCTTAGCCGAGCACGACAAACCGTAAATTTTGCCGTTATTTTCTAGTCAAGTTTTAAAGGATACAACTTCAATACAACATAAATATGAAAAGGAGATTTATGTGTTGCTAAATTATGTTCAGACCTCAATTTAAACGCTTTCTTACCTTGTTACGGGGAAATAATTTTCAAGCTAATTAGCTGCTGCTTCGTTTCTCAACCACCGCCCTTTACTTCCTGATGCTGTGGGTTCAGAGCTGAACATCGGAACAAACCAAGTACATAAACATGGGGGTGACCGCCATTTATAATACAATTTTTTCTCTTTATAAAACAAATGTAGATACCTTTCACTTATAAAGAGTTTTGAAATTATACTTTTTATCAACATATTTATAAAAGTTCACGTGAATAGTTGAGCTTATATGGAAAATAATGTAGGAATTTCTCAACCTTCCCCCGGTTGAAAAAGTGTAACTCCCCACAAACGCTTCCTTGACATTCTTGGATATGCCCTTTTAAGGAAAGGAAGCAGACGTCCTCCTTTGTCTTTCGCAAGTCCTAAATCGAGATAAAAATTTAAATAGTCCTGTGCGAATCAAATATAAGTGCGTATGCAATAAATTGGAATATTATCAAAAAGTTAATTTATTTCAGGGATCCAAATCAAAATATAAAATTCACATAATGGATTCATTACATGAACAAATACATTTTATGAGTTTATTCTACTTTTTTTAGTGATAGTTATTGAAAACTCAACTTTTAGTTCACCTTAAAATCTGAATATTACATTAGATCAAATAATAAAGAATTTTGAACAGAAATCTGAACATAATGTTATGGACATGTGTCCAGGAGACATTGACATCTTCCTCCATTGAGGGTAAACATCAAAAAGGTAAGGAGATTTTTTTTGTCCCATATGTTGCTGTCAGGATGTATCATGTAACCTTAAGGACTTATTTGTCAAGGTTTTTTTTTCTTTCCCCCAAATAAGACATGAAGTTACTTGAATAATATGATAAATAAAAACAATGCTTGTTCATTTGCTTAATTGAGAACAATAACTGAAAAAAATGATGTCATGATGGATATTTATAACTATTGCCTGTCCAGCCATGAGTAAGACAACTGTTGTTTCAGCAGTCAATGTTTTCAAAAGAGGCTTTGAGTTTCCAGGCTTTAAAAGTGACATGTGGTTGACTCAATGTTTAAAATAAGCCACATCTGTCTTTTATGTCTAACTCATCTCTAATCTAATAACAACAAAGTTGGACATGTGCTGTGATATGTGACATGTGCTGATTTTATTTTCGATATAAGTAGTCTCGATCAAGTGCTTTTGAGTTTGTATTGTATCTTATCTGTCTTCATTTGGTCATTGCAATTGGTTGCCTAACTAGTTTCAGCTGGAGTTTTTTTTTTATTATTATTAGTTTAAAAGGGGAATTGTTCCTCTCCAATTTGTCCCAGTAGATCAGTACAATAGAGCAAATGCAAATTAGGAGGATGTATCATGTCTGCTTTTTGTTTCTCTCTTCAAAATTTATTTGGAGGATTGTTGCCTCAAGCTTGGTTCCTTGGTACCAAGTTAAAGAGATGTGTGACTTTACTTCCTCATAAAACATACATAAAGACACACATAGAAAGCATACTGTAGTAAACATCAATAAACTTGAATCTGTAAAAAGTGTTTTATTGAGCTTTGTGCTGCATAAATGTCCAATATTTGTGCTGCATGTTAGCAGCACTATTGCTTTGCAGCGAGGACATGGATTCGAATGACTGCATTGAGTTTGCATGTTATCACAATGCTTGGGTGGGTCATCCTAAGGCTCTCCGACTTCCTCTTACTGCCCAAAACACACATCTGTTTATGCTGTCACTGTGTTGCCCTGTGATGAAGTGGTGACCTGTTCAGGGAGAACTCCTATGACCACTGGAAATGAACACCAGCAGTCCCCTGAGATTCTATAGGATAAATGGATAAACACAGTGGATGTTTATCCACATACTAGCATTACCTAGTATGTTCCACATACTAGCTAATGCAGCACATTTTCTGCACAAATACGTACATACTTTATGTTCTGCTTAGTCTATGTTTCTGTACAATTCATTTTTCTATTTGTTAATTAGATGTTGTGTGCTTTATTGTACCTTATTATTCATGTATTTTATACGGCATGTAGTATTGGCAGCAAAGTTAGAACTTCATTGTATATTGAAACATGTCTCCTTACTGTGTGTAAGACAATAAAGCTTTGAATTTTGATCGTTGTCATCTTTGTCTCAACTTTAAACATTAGAGGGCGCTGTTGTAGCAGGAAAACTCACTTTCCTTGGTGATGTTATGAAATAATTATTCTGCCTATTTTTCACTTACAGTTGCATATATTATCATGTCTACAGCAACACTGCTGCTTTAATCCAAATCAGATAATTAATTTGTTCCTGACCCATAAATAAATCAAATGTTTAGATCTACTGCAATTTTGTGATTGCAAAAGTGTAAAAAATCCTTTTGTCGAAAAACATTTTAACCCTTAGGAGGCCTAAGGGTTAACTCCTAAGGGTTAATGTACTTTATTACTATTGTGTGTTTCAAACCAACATAAAAAGGCGTTGAAGGAACATAGTAAATGTTTTCTAAATAAACATTCAAAAACTGTGCAGCACATTGTATTCATTTTATTTACCTGGTGCAACTTCCCTTTCCCTGCAATAAAAGAAGAACAAGATGCTGCCACCACCATGTGTCACCATGGGAATGGTGCGTTAAAGGTGATGTGCAGTGCTGGCTAACTTCCTCCACATGCCTGCTGTGTCCCTTACCTAGCTGGTGACAAACTACTAGCAGTATTTTTGATGGTTTTTCTGACTCTCCCACAAAAGTTAAATGTTTAGAGTGCACAACTAATTATAACAAATCAAAACAAAACAAGTACTTTCAACCTATTATGTTGATGAAAAATGTTCCAGCTATGTTGTCCTCTTTGTGTCTTGTGTGACCTCCCACATTTAATGGCTGGTTGATCTCTTTTAATGGGCTCATATTTCACATGACTGCCACAACATTTCGGCTATGCTGTCATGCTGACCCTTGTATTATGTGGGAATGTGATGGATAAAGGCCAGAAAAGATGGAAGGTCCCTAAACAAAAGCATCGGAAATGTTGTGGGATGGAAAATTACCGGACACTTGAGTTAATTTCCAGGACGACGTTGAAGTATCTGCGGCACCTAAACTAAATCTGTCCACCTGCTGTTGGATGCTTTATTCAAAAGGGAAAGATATGTCAATCTGTTTATGCCAACATCAAACACAGTGCTTTGTGAAAGGAGTTATACCCCCTTTTTTTTTTTTACCATTTTTTCCAGGTTTTGCTGGATTTTGCTTTGTGACAGAGCAATGCATATAGTACTTCTTTGTAAAGTAAGAAGAACATATTTCTTTTAAACTTGGATCAATTCTAAGTGTAGAGTCCACATTTTGTACGTCAATCCCAGTAAAAAGTCAATATTTTTGTGAAGGCCTAAAAGGTTTGCAACACCACCTCTTAGTAAAACAGTAAAACAGACACTGTGCAACAAACCAGAAATGTAAGAGATAAAGTTGTGGAGAAGTTCAAAACAGGATTAGACTATAAGACAATATCCCTAGGTTGGACACCTCACTGGCAAAGTCCAGACCTAAATCCAGTTGAGAATCTGTGACAAGACTGAAAAAATGCAGTACAATGACAATCAGTCTAACTGAGCTTAAGTAAACATGACCATCTTCATCTTGCACAAAGCTTTGGTTCAGATACGGTACACAAATTCATAACACACTTTTCAGTTTTTATTTAAGAAAAAAAACATTATTTTTGTTCCACTTCCCAAATATGTGCAACTTTGTGATGATCCGTGGCACAAAATCCCAATACAATACACCGATGTTCATGAATATCGATCACTTTGATATGTAATCTTTCTTTGCAGACTGCTGGTGACAAGAGGGGACATTCATGCTCTTCTAGCAGTGAGAGGGGCTGAAAAAGAGAGTGACATAGTGACTGGTATTTGTTGAATGTGAAGGAGTAACAATAGCATAGCTAAAGTTAGCATCAGTCACAGCTGAGGCTGCTGGAGTAAAAAGCAGGACAAAAGCTGCTGAAGGTTAACTAACTCTGACAGACATTCGGCCACAGTCCAGATGGCAAATTAGGAAAATGTAAAAGTGCATCAGCTTAGGGATTCATTGGGGAATATTCAATCAGTCATTGAACTAACTTTAAGAGCAGATTTGTGTTTACCTTCACACCACAGTTACTGGCATGAAAACCTGCACCCATAAATGTGTTCCACTATCAGAGTCGACTCGGCTCCCAGCTATATTTATCTCCACCCTCTCCTTAAAAGGCCGCGACTGCAGCTTGGACACTCTGGCCTGAGCCAACATTATTTTGGTTGTGTAGACCGCAGCACTGTAAGCACCTACCTGTGGGTTTGCTGGGCTATCAAGCTGTAAAGAGTGGATTTGGATCCTTTATTTTTCTGAAAAGGTTGGAGTTTGAGGGATTTTGCACAGGGTAAGTGGACTCCTGCGGGGGATGAGAATACAGCTTGCCAGGTTGTAATTGGTGCATATGTCTGATTAAGCATGTCAGTGAAGTGCCTGACTGTCTGAAACGGATGTCTCTGAAGCAGATGCTGCAAGTTTCTTGATGCTTGAGCCTCTCTTTTTAAATCAAATCATCTAGAAGTGTTTAAACTACAGTTATGTTTTTTTTTCTTATCATGAAAGCTAAATTTATGTGCAACAGCAGAGAGTAAAAGATGATGAACCTGCTGTTTAACTGAACTAACGTGACAAACAGAAAGACAAGAAGAAGCTCTGGGACGCATCATGTCTGGATCAATACCCTTCTACCAGAAGCACCACCGCCACTACGACCGTAGCTACCGTAGCACGGAGGCAGAGTCTAAAATGAGGCACTACCAGTCCAGCAGCAGATACTCTGCTGGAACCAGCCTGTCCACCGCCAGCAGGGGGTAAGAAGGAGGAAGGGGAGAAGAAGACTGGGGTAGTTAACTACAATATCCAAGGAAAACCCTACTACCTTTCTAACACCTCTGCCTTCCCCACCCCAGCTGAGCTGGTTCACCTCCATCAACCCTACTGGAACTCTTCCCAGTCAGAGCTTTGGGATCATCTTTCCTTTACACCAAGTAACCACTTTTTATCCCTCTTAATTATCCCTAATTTCACTTTGACGAGCCTTCATTCAAAACTGAAGATTATTCCTGTCAGTATCAACTCAAAACTGGTTGGTGTCCTGCATGCTGATCTTTGCATGCTATTCCGGAGATGCAGCGCGTGTTGTCATACAGAATGAGACTAATATTTAACACATTCATCCCAAAGTAACTAAAATTTCACCACCAGATCACATTTGTATTGATTGTTTTGGCAGTGTTTCTGAAGGTGTTTCTAAAGACAAGATTGTTTTTGTATGTGTTTCACTGTGTTAATGTGCGATATGTTCCCCAAAAAATATTAAAGAGAAGAATTAATTGAAATAATGAAAGAAATGTTGTAGATGATTTTGAGCTTATTCAGACTCACAAAGATTTGGGAGGAGTATGCTATGCTTTCCTCTCCATAGTGCATCAAAGCTTACAGCCTAGTGACAAGCCAACTTGCTGAGTGTGAACAAGATCAGGGTGTTTAAACATCATCTCATAGCTGAAATTTTAGAAGATTGGCTCATTGGCACAAAAAAAAAATCTGTGCTGTGGTGACTAAAGATAAATGAGGAGGGTTATGATATTGCAAGGATTTTTTTATGATGCCATCATATTTTCTGTTGTTCTGCATGTTTATTAGCCCATCACCAATTACTGTCCTGATTTACCTACCAACACAATGCTTATTTTACCCAACACTTTTGATAGCTCCATTTGTACCAATATCTTTAGACCATAGCAAATGAATGCATTTTTTTGTGAATAAAGTTGTTGTTCTTTGGGATTTTCTTTTGCAAGTTTTATCTTGGAAAGTCAAATGAATGCACAGGTTATTTAAAGGGAATTGACCAAGACAGACATGGAAAAAGAGAGCTGCTCCTAGCAGATTGCCTTACTTTGTGGAGATTGTTTTATCGCATACTTCAAATACCAAACCCCACTTCCACACAATCACAATCCCCAAGAGCAGAGTTTAACCGGGATTACAGTGGACAGAGATGGCTTGTTTTGAATGGAAACATTGTAAATAGAGAAGCTAAAAAATGAACTAAGGCTATACTTCTTGGCCATTTTCATTGCTCTGGATTTTCTTGCAATGTCAAACGGATTTGGAAGTTTTTAGTGAGTTGGTCAGGCCTTAATTATGTTTTCCATTATGGTAGATTGGAGATAAATCAATCAAACTGTTGTTGGTAGGTATAAATATGCTGCAATAAAGACTAAACTGTCTCCATCATTTCATGTTAACCTACTGCTAATCAATTCCTCGCTTTACCTTTATCTACAGTGCAGACTAAACATCAGTGCAGATGTTTAGTCTGCGCTGATGAAGTATCTACATTGTCTTATGAAATGTTGCACTGTCTGGCTTGTGCCAGACTGATGCTGTTGTGTTTGTCTCAGACTTAAGGTGTCTTCTCACTTGGGACTGGAGGAGAACAGACTAAGCCCCTTACCCAAGCGATCCAAGCCATCATACTTGGCTCTCGACAAAGAGAACCAAATCATCGGCTATGTAGTGCCCATCTTCAGGGGCAGGTAACAAAACGTTCAAAGTTTCGCACTGTCTCGAGCTATTTCAGTTCTGATAACTCTCACTCCTCCAAACCCACTCCTGGTTCTGCTCCGCTGACACCGATAGTCAAGAGTTTGCTACGGGATTGTCAGACACAGAGGAGGCCAGAGTGAGAGACACGGCTGCATACATGGCCCGCAGGGACTTGTTTACGAGTGGTCTGGAGATGGAGAGGTCAGAGGTGATTTCCAGGAAGGAGGCCATGCGTGAGTCGGCTGAACGCATCTCTCTGAATAAACGGGTCAGTGCCACGTCATGTTGGTATTCAGATTACCATTTTTTTTTTTGCCATAGTCAATAAAATCAGGTTAAGCTTTTCCTATTTTAGGTCAACTAGAATAATTAGAATAATCTAAATAATAGAGTGATACTTTATAGATATTCTTTTTATTACTATCTTCAAATTCAGAAGTTTCCCTTCACTAAGATCACTATGATTACTATGTATTTCAACAATGTAAGGTTTTCCCGGGTGATCATTTCATGTCTTTGTGAACTTCTGATCAGTTAAATCACCACATCTGAGCTAAATGGAGAAACACATGCAGGTGTATTTTAGCGTAACACCTCAAGGACACTACAACCACACTACTTGTGGATGTCATAGGTAAAATATCACAAATTGTGGCCCTCCAAAAGTCTGTTTCATCCTTGAGCAGAATTTCCAGATGCCTCAAGGTTAACCTCTTCAAACAATTTTACACAAATATAAACACCATAGGAATGCCCAGCTGTCATACCGTTTACAAGGGAGATAAATGTGTTTTGTGTATCAACCCAAGAACAGATGCTGAAGACGTAAAGATGCAGGCTGAAGCTAGTAAGAAAGCGTCATTATCCACAGTGAAACAAATCCAGTACCAACATGGGCTGTAAGACCACTCAACAAGGAGGAAGCTGTTATTCACAAAGAAACATAACAAGCCTGATTACAGTTTGAATGTCCACTCAGGGACAGACCTTGCTTTAGAGTCATGAGTGAAAAACATCATGTGGAAGTACTGACGCAATATTTTAAGACATCAACCAAGAAGTTAAAGCTCCAATGGAAAATAACACTAAGCAAGCATAGTGCTAAATTAGTTACAAAGTAGCAATGTGAATGCCTAGAAGAAGGAATAACAAAGAACTGATCCCATTCCAATTCCACCAAATACTACGGAAATGTATTTAAACTTTAGAGTTTGAAGAAACTAATAAAGCTAATAAAACATTCTTTAAAAAAAAGATCTTTTCATTATTCTGGGATTTGCCAAACACAAAGCATATTGTTAATAATCCCTGACCTGAAACAGAAAACATGTAGTATGACTGAAAGTCAGATATTGACAGGTAAGCATCCAGTTTTAGCTGAATGCACACTAGCTAGGAAATCTGTACATACTGTTACAGAATCAATGCAAGTACTATTTAAATTCATGCAGATGGTTTAGTCTGCGATGATGAAGTTTCAACTCATCCTGTGATAGTAAAGGGTTGTAGAGGCATTAAACTTCTTAATATAATTAATGAGACGTTAAAGCAAAATAATGTAACCATGTTCTAATCAAGTAGAAGAATATAAATTTTACCCCGTACCACCTAATTCAAATGCATTGTACACAAAAGGCCATATTACATGCATCAAATATGTAATAGGACCTGTTGTTCCTCAAACCATGATCCATTAACCTGCTGAATTATTGTACATGTATTCCCATTGTAAAATACGGAACCGGTTAAAAGCAATATTCACATTCGTAGCACTTACTATTTTGACTCTACTATTACCTGAACCGCAGTTACTTTCTGCGGTCAGTAGGAAGGTTGAGTGCATTTTCTTACATCATTTTACACAAGAAAGTTATTTATATAACCGAGTGATTATTTGAAGTAGTAGCTGGGCCATTTAACAAGCATTACAAACACCAGTTACCACCCTCAGAGCCTTTATCTGTCTCCACTCTGCCAGGCAAGCTCACTAGTGGGTGACAAATTCTTAAGGAGATTGCTTTTCTTGAGGTACATGGAAGCAGAGTCCCTGTGGTCTTGAGCTGGATGGCATGTAGCCACACACATCCAGCTAAAATTAGAATATAATAAAAATCATGCACTGCACTCATTCTTAAAACACATGCTGCTGCTTCAAGGCTTGCATGTGCATCTGAAATTAAAAGAAGCGCAGAATTTGCATTGTTTGGGTATGCAATGTGAATTCCTGCTGCATTTATGGAGCCTTGTTTTGTTCGATTTAGATGTTCACTGGTGGCGAAGGTGAAATTATCCTGAATGTTTTCCCTCTGCTATGTTTAGATCCATGAGCACGAGGAACACTTCAAGAGGATGAACGAAGACAGCCTGATGCACGCCCCGGAGTTCGTGATTAAACCTCGCTCCCACACGGTGTGGGAGAAGCAGTGTGTGCGGCTGCACTGCACTGTCAGCGGCTGGCCTGACCCCAGGGTCATCTGGTAGGCCACAGACATAAATCACCTAGAACATAACCTCTAATCATTCCTGGATTTCCTGGCCTCTTTCTAGTTCCTTCTGAACATTCTCAAAATTATCTTTCCTGGCTCTTTTACGTCTTCTCCTTTTTATCTGTCTTCTGTTATGTTTCCTACCTCCTAATCTAAGGTACAAAAACAATGTGGTAATTGACCCACTTGCCAATCCTGGCAAGTTTAAACTGGAGAGCAGATACAATGTGCACTCGCTGGAGATTAACAAGTAAGTGTAGCCTCCCCTGTTGAACTTAAAATCAATTATAAAGTACTTTATATACAGAGGAACGTAAGTTACTTTCCACAGGATAATACTTATAAAAAAAACAAACAAAAAAAACAATGCTAACCACCTCTTAACAAAATGAATGTTCTTGAATCAACAAAATAGAAGCATTTGATTACTACATGGTTGATATAACATAAACAGTTATGGCATGAATTTTAGGACATCCCATAACATATTTAGTGGGTTTCCTGTAAACTGTAGTTTGAAAAAGCAGTTTCTGGGGCGGAATAAATTAGAACACCCTCCGTTATTCTTACTTAAATGACTGAAATCACACACAGGCATCAGTTACTCATAAGGACAATGTTATTAGTTAGTTTTAATATGTGAATATTTGTTTTAAAATAAAATATTAATTTACCCAATTGAATATCTCCTCACCATAAAGATTATATAATGAAAAGAAAATGTTGTTCACTATCAGACTATGTCCATACGACCCATATGTGAACTAGATTACAGCAATACCATGTATACCAATACTATTGGAGTTAAAAACTTGTTTGTAGGAACTCAACCAAATTCATGTATCAAATGGGACTGAGGTAGAGTGAGAATTTAAATTTTGTTTAGAGAAATGCACTGAAGCATTTGAAAAAAAAAACTGATATGAAGTTATCACCACTTAGCATCTCATCTTTAGAGTACAAGCTGAACACACTATTTATCTAACTGGTTGACTTTCTCTCTAAATCTTGCTAGCTAAGTAACTAGTTAGCATGGAAAGTAGGAAAGTTCATGTAACGCATTATTCTAAACTGCCTATATGCATTTTCATTAAATACCTCTGTGTGCATCCTGGTTGGAACGCCGGCCCCATCCATAGATCACATTTTACTTCTTACGTAAACAACCAAACTCACAAAGTGGGCTGATTTTCCTGCATATTTTGTTTGTGCCAACATCGGATTCAGTTTCTGGTACTTCAACCCGACACGTACCTTCAAGTACACCGGCCCCATTGCGTTAGATGGAAATGACATCACCAGTGGTGTCTAGTTATTGCCAGAGTATTCCTGGCTCAGAGTTTTGGGATGCTTTATGGCTTGGGGCCCACATCGTTGGTATTATGTACACATGGTTAAGAGGCCTGCTGCTGGAGTTACAGAGAAATGGCGCCAAACCTGTGAATCCCTCATTGATATTATGTGCATATTATGCACACTAATTAATGGTTTCATCTTGCAGATGTGATTTTGATGACACTGCCCAGTATCGTGTTTCTGCCATGAATTCGCAAGGAGAGCAGTCTGCAATTGCCTCTGTCGTTGTCAAACGTAGGTTTCACCGAAGCCCGGCACTATCACAACCCTCATGATCACATATAAAATTATTTAAAGGCATATTTAAGAGTCAAAACTAGAGTTTATATATGCTCTTGCAATATTTTCTTAAAATACTGTACATACAGTTCATCTTGACTGACATACAACGCTGTATGCTGCGTACTGTAAGTATTTATAGCAGCTCCTGCTCTTTTCCATAGGGTTCAAAGGTGAAATTGATGAAACACTGCCAGTTCCCAGACGTAAGTGTTAATTTCCTGCATTGGTTTTAAAATTTCAGTCCCAACACGTCTAATTCCGTTGTTACTTTATTCCTTTTACTCTACTGTCAAATTAAATATAGCAAGCAGCATAAAAAAATATCTAGATGTCATGCACAACATATAGTTTCCAATAACTAGTTATCTTCTTTGCCTCCAGTCGGCCCAGTTTCTGAGTATGGCATCACGTTCCAGATTCACATCGTTGATACTTTTGGAGTGTCGTTTGGAAGAGAGGGGGAGACCATGAGTTTGGGCTGCACAGTAATCATCTACCCAGCTCTCCACCGCTACCAGCCAGAGGTTCAGTGGTACAGAGATGGTGGGTAGACATGTATTACTACACTGGCTCACTTTTAAACCCTCGTCCAACCTGATAACTTCAGTTCACGTTACTGTAAATGCGATCACCACCTCTCATGCTTTGTCGCTCAGATGTGCTGCTGTCTCCATCTAAATGGACCCACATGCACTGGAGTGGAGACCGAGCCACGTTGACACTCACCCACCTCAACAAGGAGGACGAGGGGCTCTACACTCTGCGCGTCGCCACTAAGTCTGGATACGAGACCTACTCTGCCTATGTGTTTGTCAAAGGTAAACCTCTTTTAAGGATATTTTATTGGAAAACGTTAGAGGTGAAGTGTTAATTGTGTGTATTGGCTAAATTTGATCCACATATGTTCAAAACAATGCAATAAACCCAACACACGCTATTTGTTTACATAACTTAAATGGTTGTAATCCACGTCGACCCAAGCTGAACTCAATGGATTCCCTCGCCTTTGCTTGTGTCTCATGAGATCAAGGTCACAGTCACAACACCACACGCACTGGCACCTGATAATGACGCTGTTTATTTATCAGCGTCTGAATGTCATTGAGTGGTTTTAAATAGGATATTGCTAATGGAGGCACTGCTGAGCGGCAAGTCTCTGGCATGCGTTTGAATGCCATGGAAAACAGGTCAGTTGAACTTATCTTTGTTGCCTTCAGAGACAACCTGTCAAACATGGTTTCCGCATCTGCATACCAGTCATGAGGAGCATGAAGAGGTTAGAAAATAGACCCTTATTTCTCCCTTGTGGCAAGCTCATGTTTGCCCAGAAAAAGGAGAGGCGACGGTATGATCTCCATGACAAAAACACTCTGGTCTTGGCTGCAGCTAAGAAGGTTTATTAATGGAATGAGTCTGGCTGTAAGAGCTGTGAGTTTAATAAAGGCTTTCAGAAAGAACAGACACACTGCTCAAGTTACTCAATGCGCTAACTTGGATATTAAATGTTATCTCCCTCAAAGTATATTTTTGCTAATTAATAATACAAATGTTCAATATTTTAAACCCTTTTTACAAGCAACTGTTCCCTCTGACCCCTTTAAACAGACTTTTGCCCAGGTCCCCCTTGAAAATGAGATCTGCAGATCCATGGATCTGGTTAAATAAAGGAAATAAAATAAATAAATAAAAATATTCATTGTTTCAGAATTTATAGTAACAGATGATGTCAAACTGTTGTTTATGAACACGAATGAGCTTTACCCTTGACATTAGCTGACTTTGATATGTTAACAGGGGTCTAGGACATTGGGCAAAGTTCATGATGCGCCAGATGTAAAAAACAAAACCTTGATGCCAAGATTTCTTTATGAAAATGATTATCGTTGATAATTAAGCACTTAGAAAGCAGCACTTAAAGTCAGTGCGATAACCATAACTCCCACTTGCTTCAAAAAAGCACATTGTGACTCAACAAGTATTCATAACTTATAGAATAATCAAATGAAGTGATACATTAACACCCAACAGCTTAATAATTCCCTTTGATTGGCGATTCTAGTGCTAGGAACATGAAGAAATATATTATCAACATACTTATCATGGCCATGGCGATATTGTATGCTTAGATGCAGATGCCGAGGTGGAAGGTGCTCCTGGAGCCCCACTGGACGTACGCTGTCTGGACGCCAACAAGGATTACATTATTGTTACCTGGAAGCAACCAGCTGTTGAGGGAGGAAACGCCATCTTGGGCTACTTTGTTGACAGGTTTGTACTTTTGCTCTGGTTTGTTAGTTTAGCTAATCCTACAATGCACTATGTCGTATGCTCGAGTTGCCGATAGTCCATAGCCAATATTTTTCTTTGAGAATAAAAATAGCTGTATACTACAAAAAGGACAGTGTTTTAAAATATAAAGGATCTGGTTCATACTAACCTTGAGTGAATAATTACTGAAACGTGAGCAAACCAGTGCAAAATTATGGGCCACAGATTGCCCATGTTATTTCATTGCATTTGTAACGCTAGTTAAGGCTAGGCGCCTGACTACAGCCAAAGTTATTGTATTCAACTTGTTTTTTTTCTTTCATATATATATATAAGAAGATATGCAATAATAATAATATTTATAATAACAGTGATTTTCTATAATATAACCAAAAACACAAAAAGGAAAAAACAAGCACTCAGCAACAAAAAACAATAAACCCTGATGTCACCCAAGAGTTTCTATTTTGGTCCATTCATGAATCCAAATGATCAATAGTCCATCAGTCAATATTTGATTGTTTTTTTTTTTCCCTTTTTGTCCATGATCCAGAGCAAATAGGTCCAGAATGAGAAAACAGCTAGGTTCACTTAAATCCTACCGCGAAGCTGCGGTGATCCGGTAGCTCGCCATCCTGACGTGACACAGGGGGTGGAAAAAACCTGACCTAAACAAGGTCATGAATAAAAATAAAACAAATTAGCTGTCATGTTTAAACATTGTTAAACTGTTATCCAAAATAAAGAAACATTCAACAATTACAAAAAAATAAACAAATAACTATATTCCATAGAGTGTTTTCTCATGAATTTTTCAAATGAATTTCCAATTAAAGATCGCGATCAAATACAAAGTTACATTCAGATTCAAATCAAGGGTATAGACCTTATTAAAGTTACCGGTACAGATCAAATTAAAGTGTACTTTCACATTATACCCAAGTTTAATTGACGCAGCCAATTAAACTTAATTGACTTCCATATCGTTTCAATAAACAATTGTTTTTTTTTCCTTTTATTTCGTTGCGCAACTCCCCAATAAAAAAACAAATGACCAAGCCCAGAGTTCTATAGGCCGTTAGCAAAAAATCAATCAATAAAAAAATAACTAAAACTGTCCTAAAAGGACGAATCTACAAAAATCAAAAGGCCTATTTAATATTTTAACAATGTATAATCTATTCGGCCACAAAATTACAAAAAGAAAATGACCTTTTAAATCAATAAATAAACTTTTCAGTCATTAATGCACAGATTAAGTGGGCGTGTCGCCACCGCATTTCTATTTCCAAAGATAACAAGGTACGTAAATTAAACGACTCACCGTCGAGCGGTCGACAGGAAACACCCAATTTAATCCTTTGGCCGTTTTAGTAAGCCTCGATCCAGCCGTATTCTTCTATAAATTTAGAAGACGCCGAGACGAGCAGCTCGCCACAGCGACAGCAGCAACAGCGATTTAGATCCGAGTCACCTGTGACCCGGAACTTAAAGGGTGCTGTCAGTTTGACCCGCCAAAATAAAATACGGGTTTCTTATTTTGTGCAGGTTACACATTGTTTGAGATAGACAAAAACAAAATAAAGCATCACTATAAAGTCTAAGGAAATGGATACAGAGGTTTTTAAATGTTTTTATCTAATACAAAGCTAAGAAGTGTGACCTGTTTTCACTCCAGGTTAGACTTTGGCTGTATATTTAGAAGGTGACACACTGTCCTTGTCTTTTCCCGTATTTATCAACATCCATCTACATATCATATTGCGTTATGTACATTGGCCAAAGAAAACAAAACAAACAGCCTGCAATGATATCATGGACCAGGTGTGAAGATGTGACTGTGGAGAACAGAAAGTGAAAATCAAGGTCCAAAGTGTAACGGCCTTTCACTCACAAGAGCAAATCATGTACATGTCCAATCCCAGGAAAAGTTAGAGATACAGGAACCAATTAGTTACAGGAACTAACCCAAAAATCTTATCTATCTCATAACATATCTTTGTGGTTGGGCATGTGTTGACACAGACAAAAAAAGAATAACAACTAAGACATAACACAGAAGTTGTATTTGTACTTCTGTGTATTGCAGTAGCAGCTAAAGTACATTTGCCTCAAACATGTTAGAATCTCAGAAAGGGGAGGAAATTGGAAAAAAATATTACCTCATTAAGATGACAGACTTTAACCTCAAAATGTCTTATTCAAGGGTATGACACAAAAACAATTCTTATTGTTTTCTGGTTATTAAAAGTATAACTGCAAGTAAAACTATATTGTCAATTCAGTTTAACATTCTGCAGTTGTGTTGTTATAAACAGATGTGAGGTTGGAACGACTCACTGGGTTCAGTGCAATGACACTCCGGTCAAGTTCGCCCGTTTCCCCGTCACTGGTTTGGTGGAGGGCCGGTCCTATATCTTCCGAGTCCGAGCCGTCAACAAGACCGGGATCAGCCACCCGTCTCGGGTCTCTGAACCGGTGGCAGCAATGGATCCGGCCGATCGAGCCCGCATGAGAGGTACTATATCCAGGGGATCTAGCTTTACTATGTCTGTGGTAAAAGACTTTGGTGAAAGAGCTAAATTCATAGAGATTCATGATCATATAAAAGTAAAACATGCTAAGGAAAAGGAAAACTACAGCTAAGCCTTTCTCAGTTTGAAGGTAAGCAAGTAGAAAATATTGAAAATGGAAGATGAATAAAAATCAGGAAGTGGTAAACATCAAAACATTACTGATTACATGCATGCTTTTCTGTTAGGCACTTCTGCACCCTGGACCGGCCAAATCATTGTCACAGAGGAGGAGCCTGCAGGTAAGAAAGTCACAGTACTGGATGTCATGTTGCTTACCTGAGGATTGGGCCCCGTCCAACTCACCCTTTCACGACTAGAGGGCGTTGTTCCTGGCAGACCTCGTGAGTTGCAAGTGACTGAGGCAACCAAAAACTATGTGGTCCTGAGCTGGAAGCCTCCTGGAGAGAAGGGCCTTGAAGGGGTCATGTACTATGTGGAGAAGGTGAATATTGACAAAGTTCTGCAAACTTAAATTTTGTTGCAATTTTTAAATTTTAAAATCTGTTTAACGCTATTGGTTTTGTTTGCCAGTGTGTCTCGGGCACAGATACCTGGCAGAGGGTGAACACAGAGATCCCAGTCAAGTCTCCTCGCTTCGCTCTGTTTGATCTCGCTGAGGGAAAGTCCTACCTGTTCCGTGTCCGCTGCTGCAACTCTGCTGGAGTCGGCGAACCATCTGAGCCAACTGAAGCCATCACTGTGGGCGACAAGCTTGGTCAGAAGATACAGTAACTTGCAGGACTTAGATTTTTTTTGGCACATAGTATAATAACACAGACAAAGGTCTGTGTTATTATACTATGTGCCAAAAAAAATCATTTGTTTATCAATGTCTTTGTGGCATCTTTTGCCCAGAATCAAACGCTTTTCTGACTAAACGTTCAGATAAAAACAACCTAATTTGGGACACTTTGCTACCTCGATCTGGTTCAAATCTAGCATAGATTTAAACCAGATCTACGTAGATTAAAACTGTAGGTTTTGATCAACATACAGTTGATTTAAAAATTCTCATACCTTAGGCAGATTTAAATATGAACTCAACCAATAAACTTGTTTCTGAATGCAAATTGTGCCTGCATTAATAGTGTAGATGTGGATACAATGAAATAATAATAATAATACTAACAAATTTCAGTTTTTGTTTTTCTTACCTTAGAAATATTTACACCCTTTTTACCCTCCAATGGAAAGCCTTTATTGCCATTACAGTAATTGTGTGTACTATTTGATTTGCCAAAGTAGGTCACATATTTCACCCAATGTTTCTCTAAAACTACCAGCAGAACAGCATAAACCCAGAGTTCTGGTTAAAGACATAACCCGGCTGTTTTTTTTTATGTATAAAAATTCATCTTTCCCTCCAAAAATATAAATACGTTTATAAATAACCAAGTCTAACTTTGACATCATGGAGCCAAAGAAATACCTGCCAACTTTAAGTATTGACTCTAAAGCCAGAATCAGTTCTGCTCGTCTTGAAGCCATTAATAGTATTTCTAACTTATTGGTGTTTCAGAGTAATGAACGTCACTATGTAAATAAATCACACCAACAGTAGCCTGAAGATATGAAATGATCTCATCCGCAGATATCCCATCGGCTCCGGGAAAAGTGGTCCCCACCAGAAACACGGACACATCCGTCGTGGTGAGCTGGGAGGCGTCTAAGGACGTCAAAGATTTGGTCGGATACTACATTGAGTGTAGTATCGTTGGAAGCGATGTGTGGGAGCCATGCAACAACAAGCCTGTTCGGGCAACAAGGTAAAACTACTTTTTTTTTTTTAAATGCTCTTCTGATATTAATCAGATACAAATCAGCGTCTGTTATGGATCATACATTTCAATTTACTGTCCTGCAGGTTCATCTGCCATGGGTTGATTACAGGAGAGCAGTACGTGTTCAGGGTGAGGGCTGTGAACGCCGCAGGGCTCAGCCAGTTTTCCCCAGTATCAGAACCAGTGGAAGTAAAGGCTGCGATTGGTGAGTGAAAGAAACATCAGTCACGGGATAGTCAGAAATACTGGAAATATTAATTATTCAACCCTTTGTGTAAAATTGTCATTTGAACTATATATTTTGAGTATTTAATATGGAATAAATAAATTAGGAGTTAACTAACTGGGTGAAAATAGATCACTTGTTTACAAAATGTCTCCTGAATGCTCTCAACACTGTGACTTTTGACATTTCTTTAGTTATGGACCCCAAATTCAGAAATGTATTTAGCTTACTGGGGAAAAGTGATGGAAGAACAACAATAATGGTGACACTGTTATTTTGTCAGAAGTGTTTTCAGGTCTTCATCTGCACTCTCACACTCTCCCACTCTGTCACTCCAAAATTTTGCTCTACACCACCCTGTTCAGCTGCATCCACCCTATAGACGCCTCACCTCCTGCTTTGCCTGAAGCAGGTTGGGGTCAGGACTTGTATACTTCCTCTATTTTGGATCAACTTGATCCAATTCAGCGGTCGATGCAAACCGGATCAATGTGGTACACCATTTCCCACAATCCCCCTTTCCTCAGACTCACCTTTCCCGGGTCGAAATTGCTGAAGGTACCAAAAGATGGACCCTCCACACCCTGACAGATCCTTTAGACTGCTCCATGTTTGCTTATTCTAGCATTTGCTTTTGAAGCTAACTTGGCAAACAATTGTTCTGATCTAACATGCTATACTTGACAATGCAAAGTTTTAAGAAATTTCTTCAGTTTTCTTTATTTTGTCACACTCAAATGTTCGAGATCATCCAACACATGTTAAATATTGGCAAAAAACAATAAATACAAAAGGCTCTGGATTTAAGTCTGGACTTTGACTAAGCCATTTCAAAACATTAATTTGGTTTGTTTAGGAACTTTCAGAGTTAGATTTCCTGGGTAATGCATCATTGTTTTTTTGCACAATCCAAGTGTATTTAAGCTTAAAGCCACAACTGATTTCCAGGCTTTAAACATCCAGACTGATTTAGGTCATTGAATTTGTTGCTCATCTCTTCTCTTCTGAAATCGTTTAGCCTACTACCTGGTCTCAGACGGGTTCTATGTACAGGACTTTTTAATTCTACAGATATGGCAGTAATCAGGCCTGGGTGTGTCTAGTGTAATGAGATTAAAGTGTGACAAAAAGCAAAATCAGAGGAAGTCTGTAGTATAAGGGGACAAATACATTTTAATGGAAGTGCAGCATGTGCAAAAGTATTGTAATTGTCAATAAGCACCTCTCTGTTCCTAACAAAACCTTTCTCCAGCGTCCTAACTAACACTCACTGGCTGATTTAAAGCTGAGAGTCTTTTTGTACTTATAAAACTCACTCAGAAGCAATGCCAATGTATTTATCTTGCAGGCAGATGTTTGGTAAATTTATTTTGAATCCTATTTGTCCAATATGTGTTAAAATTGATTATTATTTTCAATAAAATAATAATTAAAAAGAATCCTAGAAGACACCCAAACAAGAACAAATAACTAAAAATGTGCTCCTATTAATAAAAAATCATGTTGGAAAAAATGTTGTTCATAGCAGTACAACCATAGTAGAACAATGAGTGCCTTGTAGAAAAGGTTGGCATTGTTTTTGAACGTCATAAGACGTTGGTGCATGTTCTCATTCTCACATGGATGTCACCTGTCGGTCATCTTGTCTTCATTTTCCCTCCCAGTCAGATGAAGACATTGCTTTCTATTTTACAGGCTCATGTGCTGAATAATGTGTTTACGTGTTCATGTTTTGTTTTTTTTGTTTTTTTTTCTGTTGTTGTGCTCCATTGTTGTTTTGTGATTTAGCTGCAACATATTGTTATTGCCTGGTTTAAGTCATTGTTTTTTGCTTGTCTCTGCTAACACCCATAGGGGGCGGCATTCCACATGGTGTGTTTTCGAAGATGGGGCCGGGGGGTAACGCGTGCCCACTAACCGAGCACGAGCCACGCTGGACGGACAAGCATGAAACTGTCCAGCCTTCCCATTTCACTGTTGAAAGGCACAATAAAGCTCAGGCTGACACTGAAAGCGGAGAGGGGGTCAGGGTTGCTGGTTCATGGTCTGTAGACCAGAACCCCCTCTCAGAGTCAGGCTCAGTTTCTGAATTTCTTACTGATAAAATCTCAGCTGTACACTTTGAGACAGTCATTCAGATTCAGGATCAAACTGCTGTGGTGGACATAAAACCCAGTGGCGCACGTAAGTTCATTGTAGAGGGTCCTGGTAAATAGCAGAGTGCAAAGGATCAGGAGAGAACCTGAAACCCTTTAGTGGATGCTGCAAGAAAGAAACACAATATATTCACATTTTTTTTTAAATTTTCTGTCATCCAAGTTTACTGCACCTTGCAAATGTACACAAGTTCATGCCCCTTGAGCTATTTCACATCACCTTACCACCACAAACTTCAGTCTATTATTGGGATTTTATGGAAGAAAGTGCATGATTATGAAGTGGAAGAAAACTGTTACACAGCTTTCATATTTTTAACAAATAAACATTTTAAAAGGGTGTCATTAGGCCTTTTGAGTCAATACATTGTAGAACCACGTTTTGCTGCAATTACAGTTGCGAGTCTTTGTGGAATGTCTCCACCAGCTCTGCGTACATCTGAAGACTGAACTTATTTTTTCTTCTTTGAGAAAAGCTCAAGCTGAGTTGAATTAGATGAACAACATCTATAGACCATAAAATCCCATTAATATACATTACAGTTTGTGACTATGTGAGAAAGGTTCAAGATCTACTTATTCTTTACAAAACACTGTACTAAAATTAATATAAATATGACGAATGGAAAACTCCACCTGCATTCTTGTGTATTAAAGGTAAGTCTTCACCAGTTCCTTCTTTAACTAAGAACTTAGTTCTTAACATAGAACATAGTTCCTTATCAGTACTTAGCCCTAAGTCACTTCCCGACTCGTTCACCTGTCACCTCAGCACCAGCTTCCGCTCTCCTGATGATTTCCCCCTGAGCACTCTAACTTTCAAACATGCAGAAACTTTTCATATCTGGAGCCTCTCAGTCTGAGTCTGCCCCAGAAATGGACAAACACAAGAGCAGGACGCTTGAGCTTTCTGGAAATGAAACACTCCAGAAATCCAACCCTTGGGACACTATGAGCCCAATTCCAGACCTCGACGCCAAAAAGTACACCAAGTTCACAGTTACGCTCTTAGTTGTGTTTCTCTAGTACTCCTAAACATCATATGATATTTAACTGAATATGAGGGCATTCTATATTTGTTGTGAACATATTCAGTATTTAATTCCTTAGCAACAGATGTAAAGGAATATTAAAACGGTTTGATTTAATAAAGATGATGAGTGCATTAGACCAGATGGGGTCAGTTTCCTGTTATTTCACTTTCCCATGAGCACGCTCTCTCTGTTGAGGCAATGGCGTTAACTTGAAGTCCTCTGTCCCAGCGTCTCCTGCTCCACCCTATGGCATCACCGTTCTGGAGTGTGTGCGCGACGCCATGGTGCTCTCTTGGAAGCAGCCGACCTTCATTGGAGGAGCTGACATCACCGGCTATTTCGTAGATTACCGTGAGGTCGTCGATGGCGTGCCGGGGAAATGGCACGAGGCCAACGTGAAGGCTGTGAGCGAGAGGGCCTACAGGGTGAGCGCACGGGAGCCCTTTTCTACGTCCAGATGTTTTGCAGCTGTCTGCATGAGCAGCAGATGATTTATCTGGTTGTGTCTGTGCCTGCCAGGTGTCAGAGCTGCGGGAAAACAGAAAGTATCAGTTCCAGGTGCGAGCTGCCAACATGGCGGGCGTCGGGATCCCATCGATGCCCAGTAACACCTTCCTGTGTGAGGAATGGACCATTGCTGTACCAGGTTGGCTGATCAAGCTGGAACTATCAAGACCCTAAAAACCCTATCTCAATCTTAATTGATTAAATTCATACCTAAAGTTATTTTGTAGAATCCAGACCACTGGTCATATTTTACTTAAAACATTTCTCCCCAGTGGAAAACATCCTGGTATTCATTAGTCACTGCACTCTTGCAAAATATTTAGGAGAGAAGCAGACCCACAGCATTGTGGATTCTCCACCATACATAAAAATCAAGGACATGGTGTGATTTTCCACATTTTCACTATGTCTAAAAAAATAAAAAGATTTGGTTGCAAATTAAAGGTTGAAAGATGTTTACTGGTGTAAAAACATGGTAGAAAAGTTGTAAAGGTTAAATTTAAACTTGAAATATGGACAAAAAGTTCATATTTGCTGAAAGACACTGTATGTATCTGCAAAATAAGGGCAATGATTGGTTGACTTAACAGCTATTAAAAGTCAGTGTTTGGATGGTTTGCTACTTATTTTAATAAAAAAAATGTATATATATAAAAAAAAAAAAAAAA
>NW_006800175.1:964310-971470 GCF_000485575.1 Poecilia formosa
TATATATATCATATGTAAACATCTGGTAAACATCTGAGAAGTGAATTTGTCGCAATATGATTAATTTAACCAACTAATTTGTTGTCATATTATACAGATCAGAAATTCAAGATTGCAAATTATTTTTACTACTTGTACCAACAAGTCATGAATAATCCTTTCTAGACTAAATCAGTTAACAACTGAAGCCAAGCTTCTCATTTTCTAAGACTTTTGCATATTTTCCTACAGGACCTCCTCACGATCTGCAGGTTTTGGAGGTGCGCAGCGACTCCCTGGTGTTGCTGTGGAAACCTCCCGTGTACCAGGGCCGCGATCCGGTCAATGGTTTCTACGTTGACATCAAGGAAGGAGATGCACCGGAGGAAGCCTGGAGGGGCGTCAACACCAAGGCTGCAGAGAAAACATACCTCAAGGTCATTACATGGAGTCCGTTTGGAGCATTTTCTCCTGAAACAGGACTATACAAGCGGTTTTATCTGGGCACTGTCTCTGAACTTTGCAGGTTAAGGATCTTAAGGAAGGACAGACGTATGTGCTGAGAGTGCGTGCTCAGAATAAAGCCGGTGTGGGCAAAACCTCAGATGTTACAGAGCCAGTCGTAGCTCTGACCAAACCGGGTAGGTAAACGGCGATAAAGGGGCAGATGTCATGAGGGTATGCTGGCAATGTGAATGTCCTGAACTGGTCATCATCTGTTTGGCTTTCAGGCACTAAGGAGATAGTCGTGGAAGTCGATGACAATGGTGTCATCTCCCTGAACTTTGAATGCTCTAACTTGACGCCCGACTCCAAATTTATGTGGTCCAAGGATTATGAAGAATTCAGAGACTCCAGTCGCCTGACCATAGAGACCAAGGGAAACAAGTGAGATGACTCAAACTGTCTTATTACATTCAGACTAGAAAGGATATGGAACCCTCCTCATTTATTGGTACCTCTTGTGTCTGGTGACTCACAGGGTTGTTATTCGGCCATATGATTTGGATCATTGTGCATCTATTTTCAGCTTTCTGGCAGAGAAAACTATTTTATTTATATGAAGCATCCTAATATTTCAAAGAGTTCATAATACCATGCCGTCAAACAAGGTCACCAGGTATTTGGAATTAGAAACTGGCCCGCAGCATTATGAATCTTCCACCATGCTGACAGTGAACATTCGTTGCTCAACTGGAGTGTTTGTTGCTGTGAAGCTCAATCTTTATCTCATCTGAAATAAAACAAATATTCCAGTAGTGTTTTATAAGTTCCTTATGTTTACATTTGTGATGGTACCACAGAAAAACTGTTTAAACGGCATCACTTTGTTGGCATGTGGATTCAGTCCAGTGGTTGTCACGGAGACTTGGCGACCACTTTTGCTGCAGTTCTCTCCAACAGAAAGCTTTGGAGGGTTTTCCCCTCCCTTCCTGCTCACTGTGTGTGGTTGATGCCCCAGTGTGTGTCCCCGTTTCAACTTTGTTCAACTTTGTTGCTCTGACTTATGGATATGGTCAAGTTTATTCATGTTTCCTAACACATCTGCAATATTAGGATGATATTTCATCTTGTCCTTCCCAGGTTGAAGAGTGGCTGAGAGAAATTTCCATATTTTTTTTTTCCAAGGGAAAGTCCTTGTTACTAATTTGATAAGCTTCTCCTGTAATTTGGTTTGGTGTGACTAAGTGCAGATATCAGGTTTAACAGCAAATAAATGGTGCAGACCAAGCTTGTTAAACAGAGCAGGAAATAAAAGTTTACGGGAGTTGAGGACTCTCGCCGCCTGAGGATATGTGTTATTTAGGAATTTGGTGTTGTTAACTTTTTCATTGTCTTAGGGGACAGAATGTTGCATGTTGCTGTCATTGTAGATTCAACTTAAGATTGCATAAATCCCAACAGAAGCTTTGTGTTCACTTTGTGTTCAGATCCAAAACCGTTTTCAACAGTCCTGGGGAGGAGGACATTGGCGTTTACTCATGTCTTGTCACCCATACTGATGGCGCTTCATCCAGCTACACTCTCTCCGAAGAAGGTGGAAACTTTGTCTCTTAACAAAACAACAAAAGAACAGGTCAGGCCCCAGTTTCAATCACGATCTTTTGTTGTTCCGCAGAGCTAAAGAGGCTGCTGGAGGTCAGTCACGACCACAAATTCCCGAGTAAGCGCTTCAAAATTTCTCTGAGATGGGACTTTTTCTTTGTTTCCGTTCATTTCTTGTAAGATGACTCTGCGTTTTCTCTTCACACCAGTTATTCCACTGAAGTCAGATCTGGCAGTCGAGCTACAGGAGAAGGGCAGAGTGCGCTTCTGGCTGCAGGCGGCACAAATGTCAGCGAACGGCAAAGTGGATTACGTTTTCAACGACAACGTTCTGTCCCAGGGAGATGTCAGTGAGATGTGCAATTCTTTTTTCATGAAAAGTTAACATTTGTAATAGGGAAAAAAACACATTGCTTTTTTTTTTTTTTACAGAAATACAAAATGAACTTTGACAAGAACACCGGTGTGATTGAGATGTTCATGGAGTCCCTGACTCCTCAAGATGAAGGGACTTACACTTTCCAGCTGAATGACGGAAAAGCAACAAATCAGTCCAGCTTGGTGCTGATAGGTGATGGTATGTTAAGGAAAATGGAAAACATTTTTTACATTTGATTGCGCTACAAGCGGAAAGACTCCTTTCTTTGTTTGCGACAACCGCATGAAATGTTATAGGGAAATACAAACTCTTGGAAAAAAACAGTTGTGCAAAGTGCTGCCAATACACTTTGTCTGTAACTGGTGTAAAATACTTTTTTATGTAGCATCTTTCCTTCTACATTTACACAGATTAACGGCAATGTAAATGTGAAGCATGCTTTGGGAGCATTTCACCACTAGAGGGCAGAAAAAGATCTGTCAAATTAATGAATACTGAACACACAGAGCATCACACATAGATGAGCTTTGCGAAAGGGAGTTTAGCCTCTAGCCTCTAATTCAAAACTTATATTCCCATTTCTTATTTACCCCCAACATATTTACCAGATTATGTTATTGGAATAAAACTATTCATCTATATTTTGAGCTGAAGTCTCTGACCACTGTTTACTCTTTTCGCTTTAAGTGTTCAAGCAGCTGCAGAAAGAATCAGAGTTCCAGAGAAAGGAATGGTTCAGAAAGCAAGGTAATGTAAACATACGTAACAAGAATTACTACTTTTTTGTTTGCGTGATCTCCAGTTTCTTTGTCAAATAAGTCAGAAAATCAGCTTAGATTCAGAATAAATCAGAACCTTGTTGTTAACTGACAGTCAGTAAAAACATTTGCTTTTATGTCTCAGGTCCTCATTTTATTGAAGGCTTGAGTTGGGAGGTAACGCCAGATTGCTGCGTGATACTCAAGTGCAAGGCGAGTCTTAGATTTAGAGAAACACGTTCCCCTCCACGCAAACGTTTTTCAATACTTCAGGTCTAAAAATACCCCTCCGCTTGGCTACATCCCAGGTCGGCAACATAAAGAAGGAGACCTCGGCTCTGTGGCACAAAGACGGACATCAGATCAAAGCCGACGAGCATCTCGGCTTCACAGAGGGAGTTCTCAAACTGGAAATTGCCCAGGTGAGAAAAAAAAGGAAGACTCCTTAGTAACGTGTGATATAATGTCTTGCTGGGATATAACTGTTTTCAGACACTACACTACCTTAAGCAGAAGCTCTGTCTGCAGCTATAAAGATTTAGCCAACTGGGAGCATGCATTGACAGTACAGAGTTTTAAACTGTCAGCCCAAGATGGTCAGACCATCATCAAATATGGAATATGAAAAAAAGAGACATGATAGTTGATTTCAGCAGTTGCACAGTGTAAATTAAACACACTTCAGCCCAGAAAACACACTATGGCAGACAGCTGGTATTTGTGGAGGTTACGGTTCACTATCGTCTGCAAATACCTACAATGTGAATAGTTAAGACGTTTTCCGATGGTTACAAATTCAAGGGTCTTCATTCCATTAGACATGCATCTGCATAAATTTTACTTTCCTGTTTTGCCAGATTTCCAGAAAGGACGCTGGTGTGTATGAGGTTGTTCTAAAGGATGAGAGAGGAAAGGACACATCCACACTGAATCTGACAGATCAAGGTAACATTTCCAGAGTCAGTCTGTAAAAACAGCTTGCGGTGCACTTTGCATCACCATTTTTGCTCTTTTTCAGGTTTCAAAGAATTGATGAATGAAGTTTTCAGCTTTATTGGTGAGGAGAAACATGTTTTCTGCATCCTAATGATAATTTCTTAAAACGTAACTGTTAAAAAAAAAAAAAACGTTTTGTTGTCTCTGCGTTTAGCTAATTCCTCCACTCCACTGAAGATCACGAGCACAGACGAGGGGATTCGACTCTACACGTTTGTCAGCACCTACAACGACTTGCTCCAAGTCACATGGCACTACAAGTCAGTTTAAGGGAACATGCTGCTCTTCTTTTTATTGTTGACCAGCAGATACATATCATTAACGCACATGGAGGGAGCTATGTGTGCATGCTCTTGCTTGTTTTCATTTCTCAAAGCGGCCTGTGTTTGCACGCGTTTTGCCTTTCGTTTTCCTAACAGGGACTCGGCGATCTCCTTCTCCGACCGTATAAAGAGCGGTGTGGTTGGAGAACAGCTGTGGCTTCAGATCACAGAGCCCACAGAGAAAGACATGGGCAAATACGCTATAGAGTTTTACGATGGCAAGGGCGGTCTCAGGAGAACAGTGGAACTCTCTGGCCAAGGTGATTCTCAAGAACTTTGACTAGACCTGAACTGTGCTCAGTTTTGATTTGTGAATGTCTCTTAGCAGACGTGTACAGAGCAGATTAATGAAGTGTTGTTTTTTTCTTTTAGCATTTGATGATGCTTTTGCAGAATTTCAGAGACTCAAGTAAGTGGCCATTTTATTAGGTACACATTTTAACATCCGTAGAGTATGTAGCCATTCCCGTAAAGTTAGAGAGAAAAAAAATACCACCAGGAGCTTTTTTTTTCTTGCATCTTTAACAGACCATATCTGATCCAGCAGCTAAAAAACAAACAAAAAAACAACAACAAAAGAAACACATTGTCTTCAGCTCAGATGAATGTCTCCATCTTCTCTCATTTTCTTGTTAGAAAGCACTTATTAATTTGTTAACTGCCACATTAAAATATTTCTAACATATCACATGCAGTGTTTTTAGTAAATAGTGTGGTGAGCAAATATAAAGCTTTACACAAAACCACAGTGAGTTTGATTCAAATTATGGCTTTGATTCTTGTTTAATTTGTTGCTTTCTTCTTTGTGTCCTCAGAGCTGCAGCAACTGCAGAGAGAAGTAAGTATTAGCTCCTTATTAAAGTCACAGTTGAAGCCCTAAAATGAGCATCATAGCTCTTTGTTGTGAGATAATGGCACAAGCCACATTTACTTCATTCATTTTGAGACAATGAGATAAATGAGACACTTTAAGAGGTAAAAATCATGCGTCTTAAATTAAATTAAACTTTTCCTTATGCTAAGATCGTGCTCGAGTGGCAGGAGGCCTGCCTGACGTGGTGACCATACAGGAGGGCAAGGTAAAGAAACAGTGTTGACTTTACAGTGGCCTTGTCTCCGTCTCTTCTATGCAGGACTAAACGAGGCGCTTTTTTTTTTGTACATTTGTACATTTTTCTACCTCAGGCTCTCAATCTCACCTGCAACATTTCGGGCAACCCCGTGCCAGAGGTCACCTGGCTGAAGAACGACAGGGAGATCACCTCCGACGAG
This sequence comes from Poecilia formosa, assembly GCF_000485575.1. NCBI lineage: Eukaryota > Metazoa > Chordata > Actinopteri > Cyprinodontiformes > Poeciliidae > Poecilia > Poecilia formosa. The sequence continues at coordinate 970,064 of NW_006800175.1, forward strand.
CACTGCATCCTGAAGTTCGAGTCGGGCAAGTTCGCCAGCTTCACCATCACCGGCGTGAACACGTCGGACTCCGGCAAGTACAGCATCCTGGTGAAGAACAAGTTCGGCACAGAGAGCGGCGACTTCACCGTAAGTGTGTTCATCCCGGAGTCGGGCAAGAAATAGTAAAAGTGGTCCAAGTCTTATCGTAAATACCTGTAAATGGAGTTCACTGGAAGGGAAAAAAGAAAAGAGCCGGAGGATGTGTTTGACGTTCGGTGTCTAAATGAAACTTGAAAGGTGCTGCATCTGAACTTGAAACTTAAAGCAGTTTCTCTGAAAAAAAGAAAAAAAAAAGTCAAGCTAAGAAATGATCGCCACGTTTCATCCAACACTAACTAATCTGAATAAATATGGTTGTTTCTTCCGAATCCAAATATTGCTGGTTAAATTTCTGTTTGTGTAAAGCTGTAGCATGCAGAAGAAAATATTAGCTTCAAAAGAATAAATAAAACTTCTTCACCTAACAAAAGAAAAAAAATAACTGCTAAACTGTTTGAATCCAATGCTTTGATCTCGAAAATGTTAGTTTACATGGAACGTCTATTAAAACATGAATGTTTTTTACATTTGCTACAGATTTTTGCAAGCTGCCCTATTCACCAAGTTGAAAACAATCAAACGACAAAAATAGAATGTTCTCTTTTCTTGAATATCTTCACAAATTATAAGACAACTGACACAGTTAACATTAGTGTCATCTAGTGATCATTTCCTAAAAACATAAAACAACAAAAGTTAAAGACACAGAGCTTCTCATCAGGAAATATTCGCCTTAAACATGAGCTCCGCAGTTCAGGCCCTCAGTTGAACATGAAGTTAATATTATTGGTGTGTTTTTGGTGCAAATAAAATCAGTAGCAAATGTGTTAAAACATGAGTGATTTCATTAGGTTGTATGTTTCTGCCACTTTAAATGTGACACCCTGACATCACTTTGTTCCACTGTCTCTAGTCAGTATTCTATGTCTGCACATTACTTTTGATGTTTTTCTCTGTTGTCATGACAAACCCATCACAGCCACTGTTATTACTGATGACAGTGGCTGTCGCTCCACTTCCTGTTGCCCTGTTTCCTGATTAAACTAATAAATACTGGCATGTATCCCCACTTCCTCCTCCCTCTCCTTTATGAGTCGCCTCACTTTGATTCCACCGTTCACCTTTCTCACGCCACGCTCTCCTTTCAGCTCACTCCTTTGTTCCTGTAGGCACAGTTTCTGTAGAGTGGGAGAAACTGAAGATCTATACCACCTGCATGGAGACATGTCGTCTCAACCCTGCAATAAAACTTAATTTGTCGTAAGAGAACCAGAGAAGACGAAACAAAACCAGGAGTTAAGCAAAGAAAAAAAAATAATATATATA
>NW_006800175.1:971549-1013054 GCF_000485575.1 Poecilia formosa
ATAAAATTAAGAGTGCAGTTTTTTTTCCACAAGGCTAAGCAATGTTATTGGCTTTATGATTCATGGAATTTTATCATCATAAAAGTATAATAATGCCTTCGTACCAATTCATGCTTAGTGGACCAAAAGTGTTCAGATTTTTTTTATACTTTTGAATAAAGATGAACAGGACCATTAAATCTGCACCAATCTCTTTTCTTGAATCTCTTCACAAATGATAAGACAGCTGATACAGTTGTCTTATAATTTTTATAAGTTGTCTTATAGTTTTTATATTTTCTAAAAATTTAAAAACTTCCTGTTTATTTAAAAGCCCTACCTCAACGTTTCTGATCACATTTACCTTAATACACACTGCTGAAATCATATTTACATAAACTGTATAAAAATTAAAAAAAAGACACAACTGCTTTTTTCTACTGTCTGACATTAAGTCAGAATGAACTTTAACCTTTTTAGGTCAGGTAAGCTGGCCTACTTTTTGTTAAATCTTAGAATAATGAGAATCTTTAAGATGCTTTCAAAGTGTATGCTGATTCACAAAATTAAGTTAATTAAAAATATGTTTTAGTGTTAAATCTGCAAAAAGCAAAAGCAAAAGATGTTTAATAGATGCTGGCTAATTTTGGTAAAATATCATCGCTGATCAGAGTGAAATGGTTCCTGTACCAACATGGGCTGAAAAGCCTTTCAGAGAAGAAGACATCATTACACCACAACATAAAAGGTTACAGTTTGCAAGTACACTAAGAGAAACGACTTAAATTCCTGGAGACAAATCCTGCGTTCTCATGAAAAAATGTGTTTGGCCATAAAGACCATAGTTACATTTGAGTGTTTCCCAAACAAACAGTAAAATGAGGACAGAACACTGCACTGAGAAACAAAAGCAGCATCTCTGAACATCAACAATTAGGTGAAAAGCCTGGGCACAAATGGTTTCCAAATGGACAGTGAGCTACAGATTATTGTCAATGTGGCTTGAGAACAACTAAGTCACTGCTTTGAAGTGGTCACACACCCTCAAATCCTGTAAAAAAAAAAAAGACTGGGCAGAGCTGGAAAGTGTGAGAGAGATAGGTAGCCTGCAAATCTGACTCACATCTATTAGGAGGGATTGGCCACAATTCCAGGAAATTATCGTAAGAAGCTTGTGGAGAGAAAACCCAGGTTGCAAATCATGAACTTTCAAAGGTAGTTCTAGCAAATACTAAAGGAATCTCTTTTTTTTTGATCTAGCGAATGGAGATCCTAATCCAGACCTAAAACAGAAAGTTTCATCTGTTTAGATGTCAGAAAATGAGAAAAATAAGGTTATACGTTTATTTTAATCCAATGTAAACAAACTTCTAGTTTGACCAGTTTGCACTTTATGTCAATGTTATCAATTGTTTTGCTATTTTGTTGCAAATTAGAGCCATATTTTCGACCCTTCAGATCTCCACTCTTTCAAACATGAAAGTCTATGTTGACAACACGTAAGGCACAGATCACATGATCAAAGTCCTTCTGAATACATACTTTTCTATATTCCTTTTAATTCAGCTCCTCCCACAACGATTCTTACTTGTAATCTGAACGGTTGAAGCAAAAACATCTGGGCCGTATGTAAAAACCCTGTATATACAGACAATCTGGAATAAAATACTTTAAATCAGTGTGGTCTTAAATCAGCAGACCAAGTCAGACCGATTTCCTCATCAACAAACTTCAGCAAGCATTTCAAGACAAGACAGTATAAAAACATAATTGCTGTAGATTTGCTTATAGGAAATACATATAAACCACTCCGAAAGCACCATTTATTGGAAAAGGATGCATTCACGTTAATATATTGAGCATCTTGGTCATCACTAACAGGTCAGACCTCAGTGAGTGGGTAAGTATGACGATCAATTTTTAATGACTTCATGATGATTCATTCTGTCTGCTGAGCTTCATTACATGAAGCTGTCTTACCTCATTTGTTCTTCGTGCAGCTCGAGATCACAGAGGGGACGCCTGACTTGGGCGTGACCTCTTACTGGACAGATGCTGAAGGGAATGTGGTTTTCAACCCAAATACTCCAGAAGACAAAATGAAAACCTCAGTGACAGGAATGAAAACCCCAAAACGAAAAGGTGAGCAGACTTGTACAAGCAAGAGTCAGCTATACATTATGGTTTGGTTTGGATGGTTTGTTTCACTAAGAAATATCCTCTTGCAGAGTCAGTAGCTAGAGATCCTGCTAAAAAGATGGAAGACAAGAAGGAGGGCAGCAGTAGCAGGAGGTTGGAAACAGGAAAGATGTCAGATGATGCCCCAGCGGAGACTAAATCTTCAAAGTCAGACCGACCAATGGATGCTAAAGAAATTCTGTTGGAGAAGTCATCCTCTGCCGAGACAGAAGCCAAAACAGCCTGAAACACCACAGAAAAACTTTGTGACACAGAAATTGATTGTTAAATGTTACTGATAATCTCCTTTTTAAGGTAAAAATTGTAACCAATTTTTGGAATTCACACATCTTTATGTTGAGTTTTTTTCTTTTCTTTTGCAATGGGGAAGATCTTATCTGTCAGAAAACATAGGAAAGAGGCCTAAAGCAGATGAACAGAGAAAACACATATGGCATATTCTTATTGTGAAACACAGCACAATTAGGCTAACTTAGTGAGGAAACAAGTTAGTTTCACAGTGTTTGTATTTCATTTTTGTTAACTTACTGCAAAACTGTGACAATTGTAATGATTAAATGGAAAAAATATTGTTACCACACATCTGGAGTTGATAAACTTTGGAATTTTATCAACCACAACAACACAGACAAACCTGGATGGTTCACAAGGTTTACTTTGACTCTTTTGGGGAAATGAAAGCAGCTACTTCCCTTCCCTCTGTAGAACGTGTGAATAGGACATTATGTTTCCGTCTTTCTACAAAAGCCCAACACCAAGCTTCTTTTTCATCCACATCAACCTTTTTTTGTTTAGCAACATGTCTGTGCAGTTGATCTAAGCCTTGAAAAGCCGCCACCTGCAGGTCTCCTGTTCTGCAGCTGAGTATGACTTCTGTTCTCGGGTCTGAAAGCATAAATGAATTAACTCACTGAAATGAATTAACTCTTTACATTTTGTTTCATTGCACAAATAAATATAAGTTTTGGGATTCAGCACGTTTTTGTTAATTAATTATGACAATTATCATGTAAAAGTTTAACAGAGTGCTGTTTGGAAATGCACCATGCCCTAATTGTCCCTGTTTGTAATCCTGTTTTTTATCACAGTATGTAAATAAATTTTAATATAGCAACAGAAAATTTCTGTTGATAACATTTATATTTGTAAATGTAATCAATCCAAAAACTCTAAAGTGTGATTAGTGTGATTAAAAGCCAAGCTTCGTGAAAGAAATATATATATATATGAAGCTTTTTTTTCTTACGATTGAAACTGTTAAGTACAACATGAGGTACTTGTCTTTTTAAAAAGACTGTTTAAAATCTCTTTAATTCTAAGCATGACTATTCCATCCGATGACTTTTATTCAAAAGCTGAATTTGGTGCCCCAAAATCTCATTTTAATTAATTCAAGAAAGACTGACCCAAATCCTGCTCTTACATTTTTTTTGGTCGAGCCCTAAAGAATTAGCAAACTACTATCTTTTAATAAGCCAAATGTGCAAAAGCCCTTGTTAAGTTTAACCCTTGTCAATAATTTACACACCCGTTGCCCCACAGAAAATCTCACAACTTATTTGAATAAAATATTTTTATTCAAATAAGTTGTTCGATATTTTGTTCATCCATCCCTATTGCTTATGTCATGATCTGGGTTTCTGTGTGTTTATTTTTGAGTTCTTCTGTGTTCAGTCCTGTTTTCCCTGTGTAGTCCTGTTCCCTGTGAGTCTCTGTCCTCCCTGTTGATTGCTCCCCAGGTGTGTCGTATCCCCCTGATTACCCTGTGTGTATTTAGCCCCACCTGTTGTCTGTGTTGTTGTCGGATCCTCGTCATTTGTAACTGTTTCCCTGTGCCGTCAGTCGACGTCTGTTTATGGGTCGTACGCAGTTGAACTGTTAAGTCCTGCATCGACCTAAGCTCGTGTACATGTCTGTTATCCAGTTGCTACCGGTATTAGCTGTGTGCTAACTTTCTGCCGTGCTGCCTGTTCAAGACTGTGAGCTACATCATTAAATTCATCATTCTCATTTTACCTGGGTCTACCTGCGTTTCCTCACCACCGCAACCACATCGATCATGACAGCTTATATCTGCTTATCTTTAAGTGCTACCAACTTCAGCTTCTCATATTCTGTCGAGCAGGTTAAAAATAAGAATCATAATAGTTTTTTTTTTTTTGTTGTTGGTTTGTTATTTGGGCCTCGGGTCCTTTTAACTTTTTTTGCACAAGAGACAGAAACTTTAGACACCACTATCCCAGGATATTTTAATACCCTAAACCTAATTTCCATACGAGAGAATCTGAAAAATAAATGACTGCGTTCAATATGCTGCAACTATGTAACAAGCTGCCGCAGTTCAGTATAATATGGTGGCTATTATAGCTTAAGTAATTGTGGAGAAGAAAGCGCTTTCCAGCTTCATCACCTGTCCTTACGCGACGCTGTCGCATCAGCGCGTGCCGGTCACGTGATCATCAACTGAAAGCGGCAGCAGGAGGGCGAGGAGCGGAGGAAACCGACAAGTGCCGGTCGGAGGAACAGATAAACGGACCGTGTGTCTGCCTGCTACCGGAGGACATCCATTCCCTGCAGGTACGAAGATTTACGCGCTCCGTCTTCACTGTACGCTCCTCAACAGGTTCAGAAAATAAAAGAAAACGCTGATTCCCGTCTTTGACGTCACTGAAGGGTTTCCGACTTGTCATTTAAAAGCAGCATTTAAAGTTTCGAGCCGTGAATTTAAACCAAACCGACAAAAACAGGTTAACTTATGTTTTATGTAAAAGACACGCTCGTTACGTCTTAGTTATTACTTTGTGTTGACTTCTCGTAAAACTCGCGTTAGATTACGAAAAACCTCTCTGGAGATAAGCATCCTAGCGTTTTATGTTTAATTGAAAGATGTCCACTCACATTACTGGTAGATTGTGTTGTTGACACGTAAATAGGATCATGATAAACATAAACAACATTTATTCCCCTTCTATGCTGGCTGATGCAGGCTATTTCCCAGAAACCAGATGACACAGGAAAGCACAATATTGCTGAATGAGCTGATTAATTTGTTACTTTCAAATTACCCAACTACCTCCGGAAAAAAACACCACTGTATATACACACACACACACACGCACACACACACCCCCACACACACACACACATATATATATATATATATATATATATATATATATATATATATATATATATATATATATATATATAATACTGTAATTTATTTTCAGTAACAGAGCTATAATTAGGTTGTAAACTGTCTGATCCAGTGAGTAACTACATTAAATCAGTCAGGAGCCATTTGTTGGAAATAACAAGTCACAAACTCAGGAGGACAAAAGCAGCCATGGCTGTCCTGCAGTGACATGGTGAAGCTGTCCAGTCAGTGGGAGAAACGTGCAGTGGCAGGGAAAGCTAGATTTGGCCTAATCTTGTTAACAGGATTAACACTTCTTAAGAGTTAGTAATGTCACCCCACAGAGATAGAGAGAGAGAGAGACAGAGAGAGGGAGTAGACGGGACCTCGGCGTGCTGGATTTCTTTGATAAAGCATAGGACACTTTGTGTTGTAACCCTCCTAGGACCCAAAAATAAACTCTGTAATTAGAATGCATTAAGGCTGATATAACAGACAAACAGTTCTTTCTAAAAGAGGAAGTGTGGCTTAATGTTACTTAGCAATGAAGAGTATACATGTTTGTTTTCAAATAAAAAGCATGTTTATAACAGTGGATACAGGTTGACATTTATTTCAGTGGTAACAAGGGGTATGGTTTTCTCCTGGATCTTCTTACTCTCACCATGCTGTGGTGTTAGTTTAGGTCCAGTGTTTCCCAGTGAAAGCTAAAGTTCGGTGATGCAGTGAATCAACCGATGTTGAAGTTTGAAAACTGGGTAATTTTTTTGGAGAACTATTAATATAAGCATTTTAATGGGTTTAATAGCAGTGCAGTAAAACACATGGAACAATAAAATATTACTAGAACACTGTCTGTCAAGCGGCTAGAACTGCAGATCAGCTGTAGATCTGCAGGTACTTTTCCCACAACACTGTATGTTGTTGTGACCAAAAAAGTCACTTAAAGCAAATGCTGTGATGTAGTTAATGCAGTGGTCTTCAACTGCATTCCTCGAGAACCAAAGTCGTGCAACTTTTAGATGTGTTCCTTGTCACACATGCTTGAATTAAAAAGGCTAACCTGCCTCACTGGCATGCAGTCAAGTTCTACAGAGCTCCACTAAATAACTAATGTTGGAGCCAGGTGTGCTGAGGACTGGAGTTTGAGACCACTGGGTTAATTGAAAGGAAGGTAAAATACTCAGACATCATCTGCAGTCAAACATTTTCTCATTTACTTGTCACAGAAAAAAACCCAGGAAGAGCAGTGAATGCCTCATCAGACATTTTATGCTGATGGTGATTAAGTAAGAAATAAAAACTGCTTTTGAAGAAAGCAGTTTCTTAGCTGGTTAACTTTATGCTCACAAACAGCTTCCATGGTTTGTCTATTGACTCTTTTTTTGTTGTTGTTCTTTCTGTTGAGTCTAAGATTTTCCCCTATAATCTTCTGGCAAAATGTATAGCCGAGAGAGTATTTGTTACCGTTTAGGAAATCAAAAGGTTTTATTTCCTAAACATCACATTATTATAGGATGGCACCCCACCAGGTAGTCAAATTCCAACTAAATATAATGCAGACTTGTCTGGGGTGACTTATTGTTCAACACCAGACATATCTGCTTTGTCTATTAAATTATTATTGATCAGGTTTACTGTAATGTGCAGGTGAAGCCTCAGAAGCATAATGCTCACAGTGTAATGTCATCAGTATAGAAGACCCTGGATCTTGCTGTAGCTCTATTTTTAATTACTAGGCAGCCAAATTTGTTGTCCTACCGTCACTGTGTAAGAAATTAGTTTACATGTCATGTCATCAGGAAACTGAACGAGTTCTTTTAGTCCACAGTGGTACCAACATCCAACTCGTTCAAGCGATTAAACTATTACTCAATCAAAAAGAGTAAATTGTGCCTTCAAGCTGTTTTGCAATGTTTAAAGAGATTTCTGGTGCACAGGATGGTGGTGACCGGGACCTGGTGCCAAGTTATGTAAGCATTTTAGAGTTCAGGTGGGGGGTAATTTTCCCTCAAAGTTCACGCAGAAGGGTCTAAGAAACTGTGGCACTGACAAGAGGAGGCTAGCAGAGGAAAATGCTGTAGTGGAAAAGTTTGTAGTTTACCTTAATGATGCTGATGTGACATGGAGGTCTCAGGAAGGACACCAGCAGAGCAGGAGAAGAACCAGCAGCTGCACCTTAAGACCCCTTGGACTCTGGTTAGTTCAAATCATGGCTTTGCTTTTGACTAGGAGATGTCCTCTTTTCTTCCTCGGTCAAGTTCTGTCATTGTAGAAACAAAAGTTGCATGGTTGTCAGAATGAGGGAACAAACAAAAAAAAAAAGACCAATTGAATTGATTAACCCTTGAAAGGAAGATTAAACATGTCTGAAACTGTTTAGACTTTAATTCCCTAAACCTTTTATTGTTCATTTCTTTAATGATTTTTAGCAGGAGCAATTTGTGAACAAGGCGGGAAAATATACTTTTGTCAGCGCTGTCTTTTAGGCATACACTACAGGCACCAGAGGAAGGAAGGTGTGTCGGAAGCAGTGATGACACAGGCTTGAAAACATTACCCTTATTTGTTGTGATGTTAGGAGGGTCTTTCACAAAGCCTGACTACATATTCTGAAGAAAACACTTAATATTCTTAATATTTTGTACTATGGAAGTGTTGTGTAATGTCTTTTACTGCCTCTGTGAGGTTCAGCCAGACTTGCCTCATCATAATTCTCCTGAAATTATTTTTATCATTGATTCAGATAATAATTTGCATTATGAAATTTTGAGTTGTTTGCTTAAAGGTGAGGTTATTATAATGTCATAGTCCGTTTAGACCAGAACTTTTGGTACCTTGTTTGTTTTGTTCCAAGTCAAAGGTGGACTGAAGCCACTTTAGACAATATTAAGTAATAAGACCCAAAATTACTTTTCCAACAAAACCTAGATAAATATTGTAAGAGTAATTGAGTCATTTTTGTGCCTTTCTGTTTATCAGTAAGATTAACACACTTTCTGTAGTGTTTTCTGTTATATCTGGCTGCACTTAGACAGTTTCAAACCAGAAATGACATACACAGATATTTGCAGACACTCCCTGAAGCACCTAAAACATAAAAACCTGACATGGAAGTAATTATTTTCTGCCTCTTCTCTGTATGCTGTAGATTGTTTGGTTCCGATGCAGAATATGAGGAAGTGTTCACTTTAGAACTGAACGTCTGATATGTAAAAGACTTGATACTAATGGTGTCATATTAAGTTTTGGGTGGGAATTGTTTTATTTCTGCTTGCTGTTAGAATGTAGATCCTTTACTTTCAAACTAAACTGTCAAAAGACATGAAGAGAGGAGAGCAGCAGTTTTTAGTGACAGGCCCAGATGAAAACTGAACCCAGAGAACTAAAAATATCTTGTGACCCAGTTTAAACCAGCGCAGTTCTTCGCTTCTGGATCTTCATGAAACCATTGGCAAAAGACAAGTTAATTAATCAGACAGACTTGCAGCCAAGATGGTTGAAGCTTCTTTTCAATAAGATTTAATTTAAAAAATGGGTCATAGATATTACAAAATGCTCCTTTCTGTTGCAAAACAAGTTGTTTTTTTATTAGATTTCATATGCTTAGTATAATTTAAAACCATTTGAATTGTCTTTTAAGCCACATTTTGCAAGGAGGCCCATTTACTACCACTGAAAAGAAAAGAAAAACTATGTAAAAGCCTTTTGACCTGTTGCCAATCTCAAGCCAACATTTAAGGAGAAATTGGCCTCAATGTATTTAAATCGCAGATTAATGTTGCTGTTTGATTTGAGATGCAAAAAAAACATGCTTTAATCTCCAAAATCAAACTAATTTTCTGTCAAGATTAGAAATTAGCTGCAAAGTCTGTTGATCTTGTCAGAGGCAGTGATCTTCCTGTGTAAAATACACAGGAAGATCATTAGTGGTGCACCGCCTATTGCCCCAATTTGCCGTGAAAATAATCTGGCTTCCCTGTAAATGCAGGACAAGCAAAATTGAAAATAATTTGAGTTGGTCCAGGAGGATGTTAACTTCATCCTCCTGGACCAACTAAGCTGCATTTATAATAAGTTAAGATGCTAAGAGAGTCATACACAGCAACTATGAGTAACTCACTTCAAACTTCTGAACTATCGCTTTAATATTTGATCCAATTTAAATTGATTCCTAGATTATTTTGGATCTCCCACCTCTAAGTCCTCGGTTAGCAGAGCCCCTGACAAACTCCTGATCATTTCCGGACCGTTTGAAAGGGAAATGGAACAGAACCAGTGTGTTTAGGGACGGGCTATTCTGAGCAACAGCAGCCTTCTTACAGGGACAGTGACCTGATAGGCCAAAAATAATAAAAAAGAAATAAAAACACATCTTAAAGTCAGAGTTTAGTCAAATGGACTAAAAATGAATTTGATTTGTTTTAGTCAAATGGACTAAAAATGAATTTGATTTGTTTTATTTTTCCTACAGGTGAACACCATGAACTATGTGGGCCAGCTGGCAGGCCAGGTTCTGGTGACGGTGAAGGAGTTGTACAAAGGAATCAATCAGGCCACCCTGTCAGGCTGCATTGACGTGATTGTGGTCCGACAGCCTGACGGGACGTTCCACTGCTCTCCTTTCCACGTCCGCTTCGGAAAACTAGGAGTCCTGCGCTCCAGGGAGAAAGTGGTGGGTTCCTAATATTGGTTTAAATCAAATGGTTGCAGCTTTCTGGGATCTCTTTAGTATCTTTTGGGAAGATTTTGCTATATCGAGGTGAATTTGCCTAATCTTGTGAACAAGATTGAGAAGTACTTTGCACTATTATTACATATATATGCATTACTTAATATAAGTATCGAGTTTCAAAGCTGTAGTTGTGAAAAAGGGGCATTTTGTGATTGCTTTTGCCTGAATTTATTTTATCATGATGATAAAAAGGTTTTTTCTATTCTTATTTGTTTCTTTAATAATGCCAGAACTTGTATTATTCACCAAGTAAGCCAGACACTGTGTTCACTGTTACTCAGTAACTAAGTAGCCAGTTTTAGCAAATGATGTTTTAGTCTTGAGTAAATTGTTGGATGAGACCTTTGTACTTTAACTGGACTAAAAATATATTCAAGTGGTGCCGCAACGTTTTGACACTCTAGCCACTTGGACCAAGTCTAATGTAACGTTTCTCATAACGATAACAACAGCCAACAATTCATAGAGTCTCCTGTACCTACAGACTCTGTAGGAGCCTACTGAGTACTTAGAAGGGAAGAAGAAGCAGCTAAAACTCAAATCTCAGTTTGCCCCATTCAGAAAAGTAATATCATCTGCTGTAGAGTTACATGAGTGTTAGACTGTGCAGGAAGTAGTCTGCAGGTTTCACTGGTGGTTTAAAGCATTCATTTCTGTAGAGATCGCACATGGGAGAAAACAGACTCGCTTCGTATTTCTCTACTGTAAAATTTCTGCATCTTGCAATTTGATTGAGTTTCAGATCATTTCTTCATGTAACATTTCCCATGCTTTAGATGTGAATAAACTATTTCAGCTGCATGCTATATGCATGCGGTTTTGCTTAATGCGCAGGTAAAAATCGTCCGTCCATTTTCTGTGGCTCAGCTCAAAACCTCAGGTAAATCTGGGGCACAGAGCTATGCTAAGATTGCGGTTTTCTGCTAAGCCTCATTGTTGTTTGTTTCAACCTGAAGCAATCTGAGTACGGGGACTTGCCTCACTGTAAGGTGCTGTGTTGTTGTGAAACTCTGATTCTGCAGATTGACATTGAGATCAATGGAGAACCTGTGGAGCTGCACATGAAGCTCGGAGACAATGGAGAGGCCTTTTTTGTGCAGGAGGCAGAGCGGAGCAATGTGAGTTTCGCACTTTTTAATTACAATTAGTTAATTTTACTATGTTTCACCTTTACAATAACTTGCAAAAATATTCATCCCCCTGAGCTCTTTCATCTGTGTGTTTTGCTAAGGCTTTATGTGACAGTACAGAACAAAAATAGTGAATAATTGTGAAATGGAAGGAAAATGACATTTTTTAAAAAACGTTTTCCAAAAACATCTGCAAATGTTTCTTTCCACCAGCGTTGCACACAGAGAAAATCAAATGTCTTTGCAAAGCTTGAGCGCCTTTTGCCACATTTGCAGAGTGCAGGACTATTAAACGCCATGTCAACAGACTTGCTGTTGTGCAATATTCCTTAAATTTACAAAGAAACAGTTGCACTGGGCTTCATCAAAGTGAAATGGGTTCCAGATACTCTGACCATAGATAATTTTCCCTTCACTTCTCAATGATGCACTACTTTGTGTAGGTCTGTCACATGCAATTCCTCTGAAAAGCTTGTAGTTGTAGTGTGACAAAATGTAAAAAAAAATCAAAGGGTTTGAAAACCTTTCCAAGGCACTGTCTTTTTTGATCATTGCGTAAATATACTCTCTGAAATAGGAGATAATTCCTGCCCACTTGGTGACGTCACCCATCCCCACCGAGGAGGTTCTGATCCGGAGCAGGGAAGCCAGATGCGCGGGGTCCGCAGAGAGCTGCCTGCCCCCTGTCGTCCCAGAGACGGACTCGGCAAATCCTCAGCTTTGCCCGAGCTCGTCTGGCAGGAAGAAGAGGCGACGCAGGAGGAAGCACAAAGCCGAGCCACGCAAGGAGGAGCCGACGTGTGCAGGAGGAGAGCAGGAGCTGTGTGAGTGCAGCTCGGATGAGGAGCAGCATGCAAACAGTGGAAGGTCAGCATAAACCCAACTCTGATCTGCTGTTTAGAGACTGAGTTATTCATTTTATTCTCTATCGTCAGGGCGTCGTCGCTGTCAATAGCGAAGGACAGTGTGGAGCAGAGGCAGCACTCGCCTCTCACCGCCCTGGAATGGGACAGCTACCCTTTCTCTGATGGGGACTGGTCTCCCTGCCCCATGTACGAACTTCTCACTCCATGCACAAACGTTCTTACACCTCCTGAACTTTCACATTTTGGCAAATTATGACCACTAACATATCAATTTCACTGACATGTTTGGAGCTGAACACCAAGTGATTCATAATTGTAAAACTGAAGGAAAATGGTGATCACGGTCCACTTTCGGGTTATTTAACCTTAGTATAAATGTTCTATAAAGGCCTCAGAGGTCTGTTAAAGAGCATTAGTGAAAAAGCATCATGAACACCAAAGAACACAATAAGCCAGGGAACATTTATCAGAGAATGAGATCAACTCCATCCCTCCAGAGCAACTATCCAGTAACTTTTAGGCAAATCCCTTTCATCCCTTTCCTTCTCGTGGCCTAATAAAAGTCCAAACCTAAATCCAACAGAGAATCAGTGGTAAGGTTTGAAAATAGATGTTCTCAGATGCTCTCAGTCTAATCCGACTGAGAAAAAGGCAAAAAGTCCAGCTTCCAGATGTGCTAAGATGTTAGATTTATATCCCAAAATACTTGGATCCATAGTTGACAGGGTGTTCACGCATCCTTAAAAAGTCTTAAGTGTATATTTAAAAATGTAAGCTGTCCTTGAAAATGCTAATCACATGTCTTAAATTTTGTTCTGGCATGATTATTCTCCGTGTTTTTCTTGCTGGACTTTTCTGTTGGGCTAAAGTTTGAGTCACATGCAGACGTCTTGGTTGTAATCTATGACTCGAGGCTAATATTCTACCACCTGTCATGGATGAGAGCTAATGTGTCACCAGTTCGCTAGACAGTGTTAGTTTCAGCCCATACGACCCAGCAGGATCCCCCAGTTATCCCCAATTCAAGCTGGTATTAAAAAGGTCTGACATTTGACTTGTTGAAACCTGCAGATACTCTGGTTGAATTGAAAATATGTTGGTTTCAAAGATGTTTGTGAAATTTCCGAGACATTTTAGATTTATTTGTCGGCACGTTTTTTTTTTTCACGTCACAATTACTCACTACTTTGTGTTGCTCTGCCCTATAAAATAATAATAATGTTCAATAGGTGTGGATGTTTTTAAAAGCAGCTGTAATTATAAGAAGTCAGGCAAATAAAACAAAACAAAACTCTCCCTTTGAGGTCCTGGGAGCTGACTCAGTGGAAACTTGTTTTTTGATTGCATCAGGAATCTGACCGAGCCCGCCTCGCCCAGAAGTGACTCTGAGCTGATGGTGAAGCCGACAGAGAGCATGTTTAGGTCCGATTCGCACATGCAGTGGAGCTGGGGGGAGCTTCCTGAATCAACAAGGGTACGGATCATAAAGTTACAACAATGATCTCACTCCCACCACACAAAGACTTACTCGAAACAAGTTTTAATGATGTGCTTCTGTATTTTAACTTCCTTTGTCTGCGGCCAGGTCAACAAAAAGTCTGAGACAAAGACGCAGAGCATCACCCCGTCAGAAAGCACACATTTCAGAGTAATTCTGAGCTCAGCGGCCATGGAGGACGAGCCGATCGTCCAGCAGAGCTCATCGGAGCCCGTTTGTAACATCGTGAAGCCAGAACCTCGGACTGTTAAGCCCCGTCAGTGCAGCTGCAGCCCACAGCTCCCAGAATCACATGGTGCGAACAATAAGCAAGACTTTTCAGATAGAAAGTCAAGCAGCTTTTCCTCTCAATCAAGTCCTGCAATCTCGGATTCCGACTCAAATAACGTACGGAAGCCAAGGTGGACGTCTTCGCCTCCTAGTCGCAGGAACAGCGGTTCTGCTCCCGGTACAGGAAGCAGTGAAGCCGGAGAGCCTCTGACAGGGTGCCCTGATGCAAAAGCTGCGTCTAAGACCACAGACTCACCCATCAAAGGGAAAGGTAACAACCTTTATGCACTGCTCTAGAAAATCTCAATGCTTTTTGTGCTTTTCAGAATGCAAGTATAAACATAAAGAAATGTATTTTAATCCAGCTCCAAACATTTATTGTCTCAAAAAAACCCATTGAAGACAGAAAGTTGATAATGTCTGAGCTGACAGGGTTAGGACTTCCTCCAGATTTCTGTATGAGACAACAACTACACCCAGTTTAAATGGATGCTTACAGGAAGGATGTGGTTTCTGTTTGGGCCCTTAGTTCAGACTCGCGTCTGGGACTCCTCGTCGCTCACATGCAGAAGTCAAAAAAAAGAAAAAAAAAAAGAAAAGAAAGTGAAACAAAGTGAAATCTGTCATTGCTATGAAGACGTTCAGAGTTTTTTCTTTTCTCTTTTTCGAAAAGTTGTGAGGAAGAGGAGCCAACACCAGGGGCCTGAGGATATCTACCTGGAAGACCTGAGCGCCCTGGAGCCAGCCGTTGCTGCGCGGTACTTCCCAAAAAGGTGCAAAACTGGAATTTTCAATGCATTTATAACCAGCCTTCAATGTGAACAAATAAAATCCCAGCAGACGTGACATAGAACTGTACACTCCTATGATTTTAATATCTGAATTTGACCTGTCCGTATTCCAGTGAGGCTGAGCCGGTGCCTAAGCACTGGGTGGAGACGGGTCGGCGCTCCGGGTCCCAGTCCCCCCAGTCAGTGGGGAGCGCCGCGGCAGACAGCGGAACAGAGTGTCTGTCCGACTCAGCGAGTGACCTGCCCGACGTCACGCTGTCGCTGTGTGGAGGCGTGGGCGAAAACTCAGAGATCTCCAAAGGTGACAGGTTGTCTTTGTTATGAACTGTAGCTGTCGCTGCTTCACAGTGTTCACTGTGAGGAACTGGTTTAGTTTTTCTACACCCGTTATTTACTCCCCCTCTCTTCGCACTGCGTCTCCACAAGAGAGAACTGACTATTATTAAAAAAAAATAATTTTTGTTAATCCGATCTCTTATGCAAAGTTTGCATTTTTCTCTAAAACCTGATGCATTGAGTAAATATATATTTTATTGCAATGCAAAATGCAGTTAAAGAATAATAAAATGTGTTTTATAACGAACACAAAATAAATGTTTTTTTTTTAGCTAAGATAATTAAATAACTACAAAAGCTTAGTTTATACAAATAAATAAAAAGCAAACAAGTAAAAAAATAAAACATAATAAAAAAAAGTTATGAAATATAAATAAATATACAGTAGTTTATGTTTATATGAGCATGTCTGATACCAAGAATATTCTCAGCTTTTTTTATTGAATGGGAAGGTAGAAGAAATAAATCCTCATTTAAAATAATCTTCTAGCCTTTTAAACAGTTTCAGTTTGAAGTTTCTCCATTAACGGCGCAGTATTGTGGGGAAGTTTTTAAATTTGCTCTAGTTTAGCGTGCTCCTGCTGGGTGTGCTCAAAAGTTTTTCATCTGAAGGAGTTTTAAATGTGAAACAGCACAGAAGCTGTAAGACGAAGGTTCAGCGAAGCTTGATAGAAACATGCCTTATTATTAATGCTGGCACTGTTGTAGACATTTACCCTTATTTTAATGTGTTTTCTAAACCTTATTTTGTATGTCATCCTAATTTTGGAATATTTTTTATAGAAAAATAAAGCTTTGAGTCATTAACTTCTGTTTTTATCCGTTTCTGGTATTCATTATCTGCCTATTATTCGCAAATTCCGATTCAGAACAAATTATTGTCTCTTGAAAGGGAAATTTGTGTTTATAGCAGCAATTAAACACATTAGAGCCAATAAAACATAAAAGACAACAAACAATTTAAAAAATCTGGTATAATAAAAGCATACATAAAACATCCAAACTTGACCTAAAAACATAACAAGTCTATAAAGTGGTAATAAATGTAAGAATCATAGACAAAAATAGGATTTATACAACTACCTGTCATTCCTGCACAGGTGCCAGTTAGCGTGTCTTTTAGTTTGAGGGAGCATGTTTCTACGTTTAGTAGGCGGAAGAAGACATTATTTTAAAATGTGAAACAAAACAAAATAATCCGAAATTTCATTTAGAAAATGATCTGTTGGCTGAACTTCTGTTCGTTTTTGTTTAGAGAAATTCATGGAACACATGATCACCTACAACGACTTCGCCGAGAACCCAGCGATCATCGACAATCCAAACTTGGTGGTCAGGATTGGAAACCGGTGGGTCTCATCAGTCTAGCGTATATCCCATTCCACATTTTCGTTCGAACATCTTAAGATCAGAAATGAAAGTATGTTTCTTTTCTAGATATTACAACTGGACTCTGGCAGCACCTCTGATTCTTTGCATGCAAGCTTTCCAGAAAAATCTTCCAAAGGTATCGTCTGGTCTGGCGCGTTTTTCTCGAGCTGCTTGAATAATTATTTCTCATAATTGAGTTATTTGAATTTCAGACGACAGAAGAGGCCTGGGTGAAGGAGAAAATGCCCAAAAAGTCTGGACGGTGGTGGTTCTGGAGGAAGAGCAGCACAAAGCAGGTGGGAACTATAATTGGTTGCGCAATCTTATGACTCACAAATGTGGCGGACGCTGGAGTTCCAGTTTGCATTGCAAATGAGCAACATATCGCCCAAAAGCCTCAGCAATCTCGTCATCTTAGATTTGCATCATTATGTAAAGGCATTTTCTTGTTAGGTAAGCTCTCTATACTGTCTCCCTTTTAAAATATCTACGTCATCTTCCTCCTCTTCGTGTTCTTAGTTGTTGACTGAGAGCAAGTTGGAGAGACAGGAGTCTGCGAGCAGAGAGAGCCCTGCCCTCCACCAGGCCCCAGATACCCAGTGA
The DNA here is from genome assembly GCF_000485575.1 of Poecilia formosa. NCBI lineage: Eukaryota > Metazoa > Chordata > Actinopteri > Cyprinodontiformes > Poeciliidae > Poecilia > Poecilia formosa. The sequence continues at coordinate 988,464 of NW_006800175.1, forward strand.
GTCAGCAGCCGGGCCGCATTCAGAGTCCTAACAACAATACAAAACATGTCAACACGAGTTGTGTTGGGTAAACAAGTCCCACACAGGAGGGATTAGCATATTAGTCAGTGCTGAAGTCTTGTGACTTATAAGCCTGTGACCAATAAACTCATTAAGAAGCAGAGACAGAGAAAATATGTGAAGAGTAGATGATTCAACTCACATGCTTCATAATTATCAGAAAAAGTTGTTAAATTTGTAAATTTGAAAGGTAATCAGCATACATATCTGCAGTGGTAAGTAGAGGATAAATGTAGATGAGTAGATATGCCGCCCTCTGGTGGCTATAATAGGTATCGCTTCTTGCCAATTCTTAGGTTTTCTCTGAAAAAGAAAAGTTCAAACAAATCTTTTAATCTTTTAATTTGATACGACTTTCACACCCATGATGATAATGATGATGATGATGGTGTGTGTGTGTGTGTGTGTGTGTGTGTGTGTGTGTGTGTGTGTGTGTGTTTGTCGACTTGTCACCAGACCTGCTCACCATCTCTCTCCTGCAGGCAGAAAGCTTCAGAGTGGTCCAGTGATGAAGAGACCAAAGAGTTGAACGGTGCAGCACCATCCATGAAACCCACTGAGCGCGTGCAGAGTGAAGGAGTGGCTACGTGTCACTCTTACAGGAAATCCCTCCGTCTGTCGTCTGATCAGATCGTAAGTTCACCAGTGTGAGCTGTGTGGTTTAGACAGAAACAGGGGCGGGGGGATGGTTTAACTTCTGTGCCAAACAACAATAAAATCCTGCCATTCTTCATCAGAATCGGTTTTGAAATGAAAGAAAAATCAGGTTCCAAGTACATTTCGGATGCCTCCAGGAGGTTAAAAATGCTTTTCTTGCAAGTGAAAATCAACACACAGCAACCAAATCACCAGAATATTTATTGAACTATTATTGCTCGGTGCTTTTTAAGAGTCTGCGCTTCACTCTCACCAACTACCTTCAAAGTAAACTGGAAAGCGTGTAGAGGAAGCATGCAGTTTTAGTGGATTTTCATATCTTCAGTAAACAAAATTTGAATATGCATTATTGATAGCATCACTCCATGTGAAATCAATCAGTAATATTTTCATTTATTTGGTGTATTTCAGCTTCTGAACTGTTTACCTTTTGCAGGCCAGCCTGAAGCTGAGAGACGGCCCAAACGACGTCACGTTCAGCATAACCACTCAGTACCAGGGAACCTGTCGCTGCGAAGGAACCATCTACCTGTGGAACTGGGACGACAAGGTCATCATCTCGGACATCGACGGCACCATCACCAAGTATGGAAAATATCCACACTTTAAACGTAGAACACGCTACTGAACATGAAGTCATCAGCTGATCAAACTCATATTTGCAAAGTTTAGTATTATGTGTACTTTGGTGGGTGAATTTAATTGCCCACACCTCCTTTGACAACTTGTTCATGTAACAACTGATAATAATGCAAATCAGATTGGTGGTGCTTAGATTCGGTGAGCTCACTGATTGTAAAACAACCAGTCAATCAAATTAAAATTCTCATGTTCTGATTATCAGCAGACATTTTTAATTTCAAGCCTTCTTCACCGCTCAGAATCAATTAGATCGTTTTATCCACTTATACCTGAGAATAGGCCGGTTCCGGTCATCTCCTGAACAATCAGTCCAACTCCACCTAAAATTCTTATTACACTGACAAGAAAACTCAGTCTGCTTCCCAAAATAGTTTGGGCTGGTAATTGTTTTCTTTTCTGATTAAGAAAACAATCAAGAAAACTTTGTCCTCGCACATTTCTTTGCAGATCAGATGTTTTTGGTCAGATTCTGCCCCAGCTTGGCAAAGACTGGACTCATCGGGGAATCGCAAAACTTTACAACTCGGTGCATGAGTAAGACCCGTCGTCTGCCTCCATTATCACATCAGGAAACGTTCAACCAAAACAACTTAGCCAGCGAACATCTGACTCTTTCAGGAACGGCTACAGGTTCCTGTACTGCTCGGCCCGAGCCATCGGCATGGCTGACATGACTCGCGGATATCTGCACTGGGTGAACGACAGCGGCACGCTTCTTCCCCAGGGACCTCTCATGCTTTCACCAAGCAGCCTTTTCTCTGCCTTCCACAGGTGGGGAATCCTCTGACTTTTATCTGATCGGTAGAAATGCTGATATTTACTGACATGAGATCTGCATCTGCTGGGGAAAATCACATGATGAAAGCGAAAAAGTTACAGTGAAAATGCAGATCTGTGCATTTTAATCCTGTTTTTGAGATGCATTATGCGCTTCCAGAATCAGCTGCGGTGTGTCAGAGGATTAATTTATGCAACTTTTTTTCCTTTAAGAGAGGTCATCGAGAAAAAGCCTGAGAAGTTCAAGATCGAATGCCTCACAGACATCAAGAACCTGTTCCACCCGAACACTCAACCTTTCTATGCTGCCTTTGGAAACAGGGAGAATGTGAGTAGAAATACTTCTTCTCCTGCACTATTAAAGTTCTTTTTATCTGTATAAAATCATCCGTTTGCTTTTGTGTTCCTTTCCTCATTAGGATGTGTTTGCCTACAAACAAGTGGGTGTGCCTGCGTGTCGGATATTCAAAGTGAATCCTAAGGGGGAGCTGATCCTTGAGCAATCCAAAGGCAATAAAACATCGTAAGTAGCGACAAATCACTTTCTGTCAGCTGTTCCTCCCGTACATATGTTTTAATATTTTCTCTTGTGATGCTGGTTTGTGACTTGGCAGCTACAGCCGGCTGAGCGAGCTGGTGGAGCACGTTTTCCCGCTGCGAAGCACTCAGCACTGCGCCACCTTCAGCTGTCCGGACTTCAGCTCCTTCTGTTACTGGAGGCAGCCGATCGCAGAGGTGTGCTTCGAGGAGCTGCTGTGACTTCGGAGATGCCCAGACTTAAATCCTAAACTTAACGGCTGCTAAAGTAGCATCTTCGATATTTTCTGATGTAGGGTAAATGTCAGGGATATATTTATGTACTCCTTTATTTTTAAATGAAGCAGTTGTTTCTGCCATCTGTAGTAGTTAATGCATAAACTGCACAGAGCATATTTGCACTTTTAGATTGCACAAAAAAAAACTTTAAAGGCAATATTTTGTACTTAAAAATCAAGCTTTTATCCTGAAGTAAAATGTCTCTCAGTGAAATGTTTGTGCAGGTGTACAAGACTGTAAAAGATTCATCTGCATGTGAAACCGAAGCTTGCCAAGTGCAAATTTTGACACAATCTTAAAAGGTTCAACTGATTGAACAGTGTCCATACTGACCAATCAGAAGACTGCTTATTTTGTTACATTTAGAGTCTTCAGGAAATACCAGTTCTTCTGCATGTTTAACTGTCCAACATATGTGACGCTTTATGCACTTTAATGGATGAACAAATGGATTCCAGTTAACAGGCCCACAGGATTTACCGCTTTTCATGCAAAAGCTTTTTGGGTTCAAAATTTTCACAAGATCAGCTTATTATCATAAGGATCACATTTTCTCTTTCCAACAAAATGCACTGAAAAATTGCCTTTTGTTCTCCAAACAATCTCTTCTGATTGGCTGGTGCTAAAATTTGCTCCTCAACTCAAAAGGCTACACACAAATTCCTGTTTTTTTTCTGTAATTAGGATCACAAACTGCTAAAACAAACAAAAAAAAAAACAAAAGAAAAAAACACTTTTTCTACAGTTGCTCAACTATTTTCTTCTCATGCAAGAACAAAATATTTTTGTGCACATAAACATTTGTTTTTGTTTTTTGCAGTTTCTGTGAGTTGTAGCCCAAGCACTTCTGTAGGGACTTAATAGAGTCAGTGTGTCGCTGCCCCTTTAAGGCCTTACATGTTATTTACTTTGAACTGAAACACAGAGAAGGAACAACATGTTGTGATTCGCTGCTTCAAATTGCATTAACGTGTCTCGGTTCAAACAAATGAATGTAGAATGTAAATCCTGCTGCTGCTCAATAAGCGTGTCTGTAAATCCATAGTTAGACTCAGGGTTCACTGTTCATTTTTAATGAATGTTGAATTATTTTTTTTTTCCAGAAGTAACAAATGTCCACAATTTACAGCGTTCTTTCTGTGAAAGTGACAAGCTTTGTGTGAAGAGACCACACTTTAATTTATTTTAGTGTTACGAAACTTTACTTTTGCTTACCAATGAAGAACTTTAGTTATTGCAGATCATTTCTATAGATTGCTCAGACCAACTTGTGGATATCTATTATTTGTTGCTAGAAAAGCACAAAAAAATAATTACGCATTTGTTCAAATTTATGAACAAGTGGTATACATCACATCACATCCCTGTGCTGTTGTTTTATTAAATTGTGAAAACATGTCTTAAATTGAAAAAAAAAAAATTAAAAAGACTGCATTTAAAACTACAAAGCTTGTTTATGTTTAGCCTCTGACAAAATGTGTGCGTTTCAATTCTTTAGAGCCACGAAAGCAAAACAAAACATAAAAACTATATATTAGTCCTCATAATGCAGACCGTCTCATTCGCTTGTCTTAAATAGAGTGTTGCCATGTTGTGATAATTTAACCCAACCAGGTGAAAATGCTCCGTCTCAGTTGTTTGCGTTACAAAGAGTTGGAGCAGCTACCGTTTAGTCGGGCTGCTGTACAGAAGCACAGCACTAAAAGATGACAGGATCTCCAGGGAGGCGGAGGTGGCGAGTTTCCCAGCAGTCAACATGAGTCCCATTCGGTCTCCTTGCTTCATCGAAACAACCAGACTCAGCGAGGTCGAGCCGCTGCAGCCGCACTGCTCTGGCGACGGCGGCGCAGTGACCTCAGAGGAGAAGCCTGCCGAATCCAGCATCTGGATGATGCCGTTGGACACTGACAGCACGGCCTCGACCTTCTCGCCTCTCTGGGCGACGAGCACGGCCGTCACCAGGTAGCGACCGTCGGTGGGAGCGGTGAAGATGCCTGGGATACAGAGAGAGATGATCTGTGGACACTGATTGTTGTGAAAGACATTACAAACCTGTGGGATATTTTAAAGCCAAAAGAGAGAACGTGTGTTAGTGTTGCTCAACCAAGGAAACATGTCCAGAACAGAGGCAGTCTTGCTCCTCAGTGGTTCAAGCATAAAGCAAATTTACTGGCTTCCAAATTTCTACAAGTTTTCTGCTGTTTTTGTTTTTGTCTCATTTAAATGCCTACTATCAGACAAAGTTTAAAATAAGAATAAGATAACTGGAGTACAGTAAATCCCGGTCTATTCACGGTTCAGTATTCATGGATCCACCTCAATTATATGCAAAAAAAAAAAAAAATTTGTGGAAATTTTCACAGAGGATCTACAATATTCAATATTCCAGTTGGCGCCTTCCAGTTATCTTTCTGCTCTGCTAAGGGAAAAGAAATTTTACTGTCACCATGTTGTCTCTAGACATGGTTAGACGGCTTCCAGTAGTTTAGTCAGACCTCTTACTGGAAGTCCTGCGTCACCCATCTTCCTTCCCCTGCTTCTCTCATCAGCCACACCCCTCCGTTTATCCCACATACGACGGCTTCTGTTTCTCATTTCTTGGCAGATGTAAAAGAAGACAAAAAAGAAAAAAAAAAAAACCTGTAGCTCAGGAAGCAGAAATATAGGGACTATGAACTGAGACTTTAATTTTCCTCGCCATTGATTGGTTGTACCTCCAATATTTTGTGTTTGAACTATTATTGGAGGGAGTCTTAAGTATTTCCAGTTATTAGCTATTCAGAGATGCGAGTGGTCCATAATAACCCCTGTGAATGCAAGTGGGCCTCTGTAAATAACAAAAAGCTGATTTCAATTGATGGTTTCCTTTAAAAGGCATAAAAACTATTAAAAAAAGACTGGCTCTATGTGAAACTCACATAAGCCACCTTTTCAATAAATGAACGGCGTTTATCAAAAGATTAGGATTCAGTTTCGCAGGACACACCCTGGCGAACACACCTTCTAGTTCCAGTGAGGAACTGTCACTGGAGGGAGAAGAAAAAAATGACTCAACTCATGAAAAGGAAGTCATAAAATTCTCCACATCATCATCGAAGTCACCAATTTATGCAACTGACAGCCAGGACGTAAAACAAGATGGATACAAGAACAAAAAGTAACTTTCTGCACTTTTACCTTAATAAAAAAAAGACAGCAATGTGTCATCATAATCACATTGTAAATACCTACAACCATCCATCCCTCTAGGGGCAAAGGTCATTCATAATATATAATAACTAAACAGCAGCCTCTGCTCCATTTGGTTCCAAGTGCAACCTGAGCTCTTCATGTCTGCTTCTAAATGTCTTCGCCAGATGTTTCGATTCCTTCCTCTTTCCTTGAGAGGTCCAGGTCAGAGGTCTCCTGGTGATGTCATTAGTGGGCTTGTGTACAGCTGATCTACAGCCGGTGTCTTATGAGAATATGCTCTCCTATAGGCAGATGGCTTGTATGTTGTTGTGCAAAGGTCAGTGCTGCTAATTTGATCTGGCAAGTGAATGTAGAGAATATCCAGGATGCAGCTGTTCATGTAGGTTTGCAGTTCTTTAAGTCTGAGATCCGTAAAGGAGGATCTCAGCAAACAAACTTTCCAAACTTTCTTTAGTTGTTTGAATGCCTCCTTGTCTTTCTAAACGTGAACCTACACATGTACTTCTGTGCCATACTGTCAGTGTTTCTGCTGTGAATAAGTATGGAAGATCCCACAAAGCCTGATGGGTTCGGTCACTATCGGTTTTTGATACAGAGGAAATTGCTCAGGGTGACATGAGAAAAGGGGGCGGAGGCACAAGCACCAAACAGAATCTAATTTATGTCCTTCCTGCAGGATTGCGCTCTTTCCCCCTCCAAATGACTTTTCAAGAGTTCGTGTTAATCTACCTGTATGAGGGTCATAATGTCCTCCATCGTTGACCAGCACCTTGTTGAATCGGATTATTCCGGCTTCTTCTTGGAACGTTGGGAGAGTCAAACCAGCTGAGAAGGACACCTTCTCACCTGGAGACCAAGACGGGAAATATTTGACGTGAGTAGCGAGTAAGAGATTCAAGAGATTCAGGCTCCTAAATGATTAATAACTCTAACCTGAAGCTGTGCTGGTTTTCTGCTTTGGAGATCTTGGAGGCATGCTCACGTCTGTTGATAAAATCGATTATTTGCACCATAGAAACTCAATTCTGACGCATCATGAAACAGTTAAAGTGAAATATACCTGAGTTTAGAGGCATGCTGGTTTTTAAGGAGTCAGTTGAGGTAGCTTTGGATAAAAAAAAAAAAAAACAACGAGAGAAATTAAATAATATATGATAAGAAAAAAAACATGCAGAGCAATTTTATTTGAATGTGCATCACCTGGTGCTCCAGCAAACCCCTGAACAGTCATCATGTTGAGGTCCGTCCCTTTGGTCATTTCTCCCGGCGGGCCTGCCTCTCCGGTCTCCATCACAGGTAGATGCTGAAGGGCCGGCTCCGCAGGGACAGCTGACACTCTAAAACTCTCAGCTGAAACCCGGGGAGATCCTCCGTCCACCGGTCCGACGCTGGCACCTGAACAGAACAGAGACGTGTGTTAAGACCGCAGGTCAGAGTTTACACTCCAGCTGGATTCAACTGTACTAGGCTGTAAAAATGTTCTAGCTAAATACACTTTCCACTGCATGGCTTGTTTAAGTCTAATTCTTTTTAGAGTTTCTTTGAAGTGTTAAGAAAGACTGTAATTGACTGCAGGTGGCTGTAGGCATTGTTCTTTTTTTGTAAATATTCAACAAATGTGACATTTTTCTGCACTTTTCTCTTTTCTCACGGCTTAAACTTTGACATGTGGAACACATCTGACATGCAAAACATTCTTGCCTTGGTACATTGTTTCTTTTCTCATGTCAAAATAATTTGAAGCCGATTTTCTGAAGATGATTTATGTAGACGAAGAAAGTTTTTTTCCAACATGCCTTTTGTGAATTGTTTAAACCTTCAAAAACTCTTCTCTTAGGATAAAACTATTTTCATTCTGAAATATATAATGACATTTTACATAACAATATGTAAAGAGACAAACAAAAAGATAAAATAAAATAGACAAAACATATCTTTCCAGACTGACTGTTAGATTACCTTGAGAATTTTTTCTATATATTTGAATATTCAATTTATTTGGCCTCTTTATCAAAGTTGTAAGTAAGTTTGTCTATTGTTCTAATTTCAAAACTATTCGACAAATATGACATTTTTCTGTTTAAATTGATTTTAATGCAGTTGACAGTTTTAGATTTGATCATGAATGAAATGTAAATTTGAGTTTCATCTTTGTTTGTAGCAAACTCTTTTAGAATGTAATATTTTATACCGCTTTTCTGCCTCTAATGTTACGAACATGTGTTTTCTGTTAAGGTATGTGCATTATTTTACATCACTTTATTTACTATTAGTAATTTTTACAATGATAGTTTAACATTTGGAAGCCACTTAGTGTTGCATTTGACTGATCGAATGTTCTCTTTAAGGAAAACCAACTGGGTGATTGTACGGTTTCCAATAAATAGATACATTTCATTAGCGTTTCTGGCAAACCGCAGCTCTAACCAATCTTTATCTGCCAAATACATTTCAAAACGTGACTTTTGGATTCGTTGTGATGCTCAACATGAAACAGACCATATTCCATACACATGGTTCATCTAAAGGCTTACCAACACCTGTCCAAGTGATCAAAGCCACAAGGTCATAATTGTTGCTAATGTTAGTCTTTCCAAGAGCACATTTTATTGTAATGGCATAATGCTGCAAACTCCCTGAAGCATAGCTCAACCCGGCCTATCTTGGCTGTCTCCAAAAGCAAATAATCGTCAAATAAAATCTACAATAAATCCCGAGTGTTGAGAAAGAAGGCAGCTGGACGTTTGCAGCCTTGAAAATTGTTTATTCTCACATTCTAAGAATGAGAGCTCTCATTGCCTCAATCCTACCCCTCAAAATAACTGAGTGCCTGGATTAGCTGTGGTAAAACTTTATAGCCATTACATGTCATATGAGCTGGTAACAATAATTTAGATTATTGTTCAGAGGTCGATTTTAGAGTTGAACACAAAGTGTGTCTGTCCAAGCATATTTCAAAGCTATCCCAAGTTTCTTGTAGGAAAGACTCTAGAAATAAATGTCCATTTTATGCATTACCATCCAAGCGCTTTGTATTCAGCTCTGCACACATCAGAGCAGCCAAGTATGACTTAATAAGAAGTCTGTCTGCATAGATTTGCGTGATGTTATTATCGGGTGCTGGCTGCAACATTGCAGTCTCAGTTTCATTTTTCTAGTAGTGCTGCATGTGTGTCTGAAAAGTTTGGTTTATCTGGTGATCAAACTGTTTATGCTGCAGTGTTGAATGAGCAGGAAGGTGGTTATTATTGGATGGCATCATGTTTCCCACTGCCATTAAAGCAAAAGGCTGATACGCAAGAGTGTGACGGCCCCACATGGGTTTGCCCATGTAGGACCAGAGCCCACATGGGCCCTGCATGGGCCCTATATGGTTGTGGCCCACATGAGTTTGTCCATTTAGGGCCCATGTAGCGCCCATGTGGGCTGTGGCCCTACATGGGCAAACCCATGTGGGGCCATTGTGGAACCCACAATGGCCCCACATATGGGACCCATGTATCAGCCCGCCTTTCCCCCACATGGGTCCCACTTAGGCATGCTGGCTGGGGAGAGGATTGACAGTCCAGTGGGTTTTAAGTTTTGTTAAACTTTTTTACAGAAAGACAGTGGAGGTCTTGCCTCGGTTAAGGTCAGAATTCATGATTCAACAATGAAGATTGGGCAAAAACCCTAATCTGAGTTCAATTTAATTCAATTTGGTTTGTTAAGATAGTGTTAATTCACAACAGATGCCATCTCGAGGCACTTAACAAAAATAAAAGATGACGTCAACCCAATTACTTTAATTATTGCAAGTCAAATTGATCCTAGTTATAGAACAATGCAGCCAAGTTCTGTTGATGATTCAAATTGGTTTAAAAGTTTTCAATAAGAGTCACTGCAGTTTCAGCATAATGAGAAACACCTTTTTAACAAGAAGAAACCTCCAGCAGAACCAGAACCTGATGTCCGTCTGTCACAACCGACTGGGGATTTGAGAAAACAGAGTAAAGACGCACCGAAGTACTTTCTACATAGTATCCATTTATGCATATTACTAAAGAGTTCCTTAAATATAATGTTATTGGGTTCATTATTATAATAATATATATTTCACTGTATGGTGTGTAGGATTGATTGGTATTTTTCTGTTTTCTGTTCACATCCTTCTTTTTCCCCATAGTTATTTTAACTTACCATGACACATGCATGTCTAATAGACCCATTTTGTGCTTATGCATAAGTTTTTCTCTGTTTTTAGTTTGCGGTACAATGCACTTTAATAAAGCTGCATTCTAGACCAGGTCGTTCCAGTAACAGAGGGAATGTTTCGTTGGTAAATTCAAGGACTCCTCCCAGCAACTTTATCCCGGAACGCAGTATTTTCCAGCTGATGAGTTAAAGGCTAGATGACTGTTATTTTCTCCCTTCAAGTTCATAATAACAGACCTAAAAAAACATTTGAAGTAATGGTGTTAATGGTGCCCGTCGCTAGTCTTGGATAATCACAGCTGTGTGCGACAGATTTTAAACACTGAGTCCCTTGTAGCACGTTTTTCTCAGGGAATTCATGTATTTGTTGGTATAAATTATTACAAGAAGATGACAAAAGATGCACTGCATCTGGTCGCCCGACTTGTGGCCATCTTCAAACATGGCATTTAGTCTCTTACATTTACACGCTTACTTTTAAAGACAAGTATGTAAATGTTTACTTTTAAACATTTATGCAAAAGTAATACAAAGGCAAAAGTTTCACACACGCATAATTTTGCACATAAAAGGCAGACCAGCACCGCAGTGAGGAGCTGCCACATGTTCAGTCCCCTTGCTATGAGGGGAAAGGGGTCACTTCAGAAAAGTCTGCCTGTTAAATGCAACAAATGCTGGCAGACTAACGTCTCACAGTAAAACAGCACAGGAGGTAAAGCCTGCAAGCGCGCTGGCCGTGTTGCTGCTCATATAAAGCAAGGTATGTCGTCCGCTTTGATCTCAGCAATTCAAAAGTGATTTCCGAGCTGCTGCCACAGAGATAAAAGAGCCAAGGACAGGATGTGTATCTGCATGGCAGAGTGTGCTTCTGGATAAAAGAGGTGAGCTGTAAACAAATACAGCTGGATCTAAATGTGTGTTTCTCTAACCGGTTCAGAGAAGGGAAATCCTCGCTGTGTTGTTAGTGATTTACCAGCCAGCAGTTTATGATTACAGCAGTCTCCTGTGTCGCAAAAACAGACACATTCTACTTTATAAATCACTTTTTAATAATGAGTGCGAGGCTGCATATTGACTTTATGAGTCACCAGAACACACTGGGGTCTTAAAGCTTTGATTTAGGAATCCATGGATGCAATCTCTGTGTTTAGTGGCCAGAGCAAATCTCTGGAGAAGAGAGGAGTGAGAATGGCAATATATTTATCAGTCTTGTCACAAACAGTCTGAAAAAAAAAAAAAACGGGATTTAAATGGAGAGTAACAGAAAACAAAAGCTAAAGACTTTACTCTTCCTGGACGCCCTCGGCCAGAATCCATCGTATATGTTTGCGGGGTTGTTACGTTTGACCCGTGGGGAAGATTTGTCATCTAATCTCACACAAGTCACAGGCCTAGGAGTCTAAATACGTCATAAGCAAAAGAGCATTACTCCCTTATCTGTAAAAGTTTCCGTAAAGAGCTCCACATCACTGCCTTTATAGGCCTGCTCCAAAAACACAAAACACAAAGGAGCTAGGAGACTTTCATGCATCTTTCAAAAACAAAGCAAACTGGGAATTGGTTTGCAGCACATTTCTATGCAAGACCGTCTTTATCTGTAAAGTCAATGGGTGCTGGGTGATGCTTATAGGGAGAGGGAATAACTGAAGAGCACACGCAAGTGCACGTGGAAAATGAAGCAAAGCATGTTGTGAAAGCAAACCCGGAGCTTTTCTGACTGGCAATGAATTATCACAGTTAATTCAAAAAGTCGTAAATTCCAGGTTTCAAGTCGGAAAATGAACTGGGACTCCCCATGAAGTCTGAGTTAAAGTTTGGAAACAGAGTTGGAAAGTTTCTTACCAACTCTGACCTCAAAATCTGATTGTTGCAAGTGCAGTGTCCTGCAGAGGTTTCCACCCTCTTTGCCCCTTTTCTGTTACCACATTTCTATTGCAACCACATACCAGAATGTGTTGTAGGATGTTATAGATCAATTACTGTATAATGGTGCACAAAACAGGTGCTCTGAGGACCTCAGAGGTTTGATGGAGAATTTTAGTGACGAAAAAGTCTCATGAAGATTTAGGAACACAACAGTCTAAAGCAGGGATTGACTATAAAAACAGTATCCTACACTTTGAACATCTTACAGAGAGCACAAAAAATGGAAGGAGAAAAAGAACTGCAGCCCTACCAAGACCAGAGAAACCACAAGCTTTTGCAATTGAAAAGGAATCCACCAATTATCAATAAGATTGGAGTCAGAGCCGGCAACCTAATGTTACCGTGCTTCATCCATCCTTAAGCCACAGTTTATGTATTTGGGACCATTATCCTGTTGGACAAAATGTGCCTACTGTTTAGCCGACTGAACCAGAGGAAATAGCTCAAGATGTTCAGGAACAACAAAGGAGTCATTAAGTACTAAACCTACCATGAACCAGAACCTGTTAGGCCAGCTTAACAACAGAAAACTCTAACTGCCTCATATGGACAAACCAAATACCATATGGAGAAGCACTCCATGATGAGATGAGACGAAGACTGAGCCGTTTCACTTTAAATTACAAGAAGTGCATTTAAAGAAACCAGGTTACGGCTTTCAAATGTAAAAAATATTGCATCAGCTGCCAAGCAGCGGCATGACATGGGTCTGTTTTCCTGGTAGTGGTTCTGGTGAAGGTAGACGACCAAACGAAACGAAACCAACATCTTTAAATAAACACTAGCATTAAGATTTTATGTGTTTTACTACTCTTCTGATGAGATGTGTAGTAAAATATCCAGCCTTAATCATGGCAGAAGCTTGTGCATGGCATGAACTATTCAAAATGCAACATTAAAATGTCAGATTTATGCTGAAATTCATCCTGCTGATGAGGGCATGTACACCTCTTACTCAAATTATAACTGAGAAGACGGATTACTCCAACCTAAAACTGAACAAAAAAAAAAACAACAAAAAAAAAAACAGATATTAGCCCACTCCGAGGCCCGGATTCTTGTTTCCGAAGTAAGTAGATTGCAGATTTCTGTGATCTCCATCCGATTGGGCTGGATTTTACACATAAAGCAAAGCCTAAAGGCAGAAAGCTTTTTGACGAGCAAAAACTGAAGACAGCTGTGGAAAAGTCAAAGCATGACCAAAGAGCAAAAGCTCATCTTCTGGAAATGATTCTGAGCAAAGTATTACAAACAAACAATTACGGCTCGTACAGGACAGTCAGTAACCATATATTTACCAAGTAAGTCTGACCCAAACATGCTGCTGCCCTTCTCAAGCAAACTGGATTATGTTTTCACAAGCAGCCAGTACAACAAAATACACCAGCGTCTAAATATTTCCCGAATTAACTGTATTCTTTTCATGACTTTTCAAGCAATCATAAATATTTCCAAGAATGACCCAGTTACAGCGCTGAATGCAAGAAAAATCCCAACTGCTTCCAGTCCTCTTGATAAAGATTAACAACCGTGTGACATCATTGGTAAACATAGTCACGGGCGGCCTCTGGGAACACATTTCACTTTTTCTTTTTTCTCAGACAGACAACGAACTCGCCACAGAGGTTTAAAAACTTTACAGGATTTGACTGAAGGGAATGAAGGAAACCTAATCTTATCAGTAGAAGAGATGCCAATGTAAATGTTCATCCATTAGCACTTGAACACACTAAAGCTATTGGCTTTGAAATGAAAAGTTGTCCATTAGCGAGAATCCATGTTGAGGTGTGTGAAGAAGACTGTGTGACAGAGTAACCTTTTCCAGCCTCTTCAGATAAGCTCAACGTGAGATAAACGAGAAGTCAACAGAGAGTAGCTGCTAATAGGAGACAAGAGAGCAGATCTCTAAACTAAAATATGTTTCAAACAGGAAAAACTGTTAAATGACATAATTGCAAAAAAGCCACAGGGTGGAGTAGCAAAATTTATGTCACTGTACAATCATTTTTCTGGCAAAAATATGAAAAATTACATCTCAAGATGTAATTTTCACGGAAATCTTGTAGAAACCTTCAGCTAAGCAAAGACCATCTTCTCAAGTTATTCCAAACTGGACTACATGCTACACTACCTGGATCAATAAAGCAGCATGGGAACGGAGCTGCTCCCAAAGGAAGAGCTCTGGCACCACAACAGTGTGGAAAAGCTCCAGGTTTGCACTCACAACGGTAGGAGTCCAGCTCGGTCTCAAAGGTGTCATCAATATGTGGATTCACATCAGAAACATGCTGAAGTATGAAAATCTGTTCGTGCAAAAACATGCTCCCGGTAGGAAAAGCCAAGCATTACTAAAGAACGAAGTGAATGACGGACAGAAAAAAGAAACATGGATGGTAAGGCTTGTTGACTGACCGTGCTGCAGAGTACGTCATTTGGGTGGGACAGCAACAGCTAAATTGGCAAATTATCCCGTCATGAGTCAAACTCGACGATGGACTATAAAAATGTGTAAGGTAAGAGTTTAACAGCGCTGCAGAGACTTGTAGTTAACACATGCAATGCTGTACACAAGCATTCGTCCAACATCTGCTGTCAGAAAAATCCTGTTCCCACGAGTTCGTGAACAGGACTTTTTAAGTTCTCGTAAGATTTGTCAACTGGATTTAGGTAAAGACTTTGACTGGGCCACTATAACACGTAAATATACTTTGAAACCATTCCACTGCAGCATGTAAGAGGTTTAAAAAAATTGTAAAAATTAAGTGAACTTTGAAAGTGTCAAACTCTCAGAGGAAATTTAAAGAAAAATATGGCTAATTTCAAATGTTTGCATAGTTTCGTAGCATGTCTTTCAGGTGTTCCTAATATATGATGAAAAATTTAGTTTACTGATCAAATACAGAAGGAGGCATGAGTTATGACAGAGCTGCTTTTATGATGGGTTGTTTTTGATTATGTCAATGAAGCCCAGAGACTTTAGCTTTCCAGGTTTCCCTATTTCTTGTGATTGTTTGCAGTCATTTGCAGAAGCTGCTGTTGTGTTCCAAGTGGAGTCTCAAGTCAGGAAAATCCAACAGAACATCCTTCAAGGGACTGCAAACTGTCCGACTGCCTCAAATGTAAAACATAGCCATAGTTGGAGGAATACACAACTTATATACGCTTATAATAGTTTGCGTCACTTAACCTGAGTCACTACAAAAGCCTCAGATGTGAACCTCAGTGTTTGAACTTGGAATGTAAATAGATACTTTTCCAACTACTTGTCTTGCTAACAGCGTTTAGCACAAAAAATGGGCAAAGTGCAAAGATTTAGTGACTCGAACCGAGAACGAGCAAAACTAAATGGTGACACTTTATAACTCTGTGCTGCAACTTCCAAAAGCAGTAAAAAGCATCAGTGTTATCATTTAGCCAGAAGGCTAACACCTTTAAAAATAGCTTCACTTTGGTTTGGAATAAAAATGCAAGAGTAGAAGTGAGCACATGGCTAATTAACATAATAGAAGAATTAATCAAAGCGTTATCGCAGAGCTAATGTTAAAAAAAACAATGCTATTTATTTTCACAGTCAATTCCTTTAATTGTTTTTTTTTTTTTTTCCACAATGATCTTCAAAACACCCATAAAATGCACTCCTGGATGCAAAACTGAGTCGGGTTAGCTGTATTTCTTGATGCCAAAGCGTTGCTCAACACAACATGGGGTCTGTTGAACCAGGCATGTGTCTTCAATCAAGCTTGCCTGCCTTGAATGAGAGCATAGCTTGAGGAATATTCAACCCCCCCCCCCACCCCCCCATTTGCTCACACTCTGAAACTCAGGCCAATAGCGGAGACTCTCCGGCAGCACAGTCAGCACGTCATGAAGGAGTTAGCAGCTCACCGGTTTACAAAAACATTAGTCATTCAATGCATTTTTAAAAGATAATGAATATAATGAACTTTAAAGAAATATCAAAAAATATAAATATATGTTTTGTTTATTTCCGCAGATTTATTTCCTTCACTTAAATGTGGTAGATATGTCAATTGTTCATGCCTCAAAGCAATAAAATGTAAGGCATTCAGAATCAGACGTGAACCAAAAAGGACCTTGAAGATGCTTATTCATCCAAAAATGTAGACACTTCACTGTTCTGACTGTAGATAAACGTTTATCTTTAATTCCACAAATTTCTACCAGAACCCAGAGAAGGAGCTGGTTCTGAAAAAGTTACAGCGTCTGAACCACCCAGGTGTTTGTCCTTCCTGTCTTGTTATCAGGTTGTTTTGTGGCACCAGACCTCCAGGCCTCTCAAGAAGTCTTTTAAACGTTCTTTTCTAAACTTTTAAATATCTGAAACTGAGAAAAATTATAGATTTTGTTTAATGAGACTGATAAGACTATTAGTATGTATTGATGCTACTCGTGCATCATGTGAAAGCTTTACAGAGACATTGCTCCCTATCTTGTCTGCACAAATCTGTCACTTCCAGTCTGATTTGCAGGACAGGCAGCTTACCTTCTTTCCCAGGAGAGCCATAGGTTATGGTGGGAATGTCTTTAGCTATATTCAGAATTTGATTTTGAAGTGTCTGGCACTGTCCTCTCAGTCCTTCGATATCCTGAGCATGAGTTTGGACCGTGCCGTTCAGCTGGTCCACGCAGCTCCACAGCCCAGTGATGTGCCGGTTCAGACCTTCTTTGATCCTCAGGAGGCTGATGGAGATGGGGTCCAGCTTGCTGCACAGAGCCTCAACATTAACAATCCGGCTGTCCATGCTGGCGAGTTCCTCCCCCATGTCGCGGGTCGTTTCTCTGCATCTGTCGTTCTCAGCTTTCACCTCCCTGCCCAGCTCGTCCAAACGCCGTCTCAGCTCGTGGTGTTGCTCCCTGGGAAGCTCCAAAAGATCATCGGCCTCCTGCATGGCCCCGTCTTTCGCTAGACTCCAGGAGGAGCTCAGATTCTGCTGCTTCGCTTCACCTAATCCTGAGTCTTCTGCTCTGTCCAGACGGTCACTTAAGTCGCTGTTCTCAATACTGTTGTTGATGCTGACGAGTTGATCCTTCATAAATTCAAAGTCCCTCATTTGCACATTCAGATGTGTCTTGATGTCATCTACAGTAGATTTATAGCTCTGAAAGTCTTTCTGAAGGTTTTCTAGAGCAGTTAAATTAGCTTTGCACTCTCCTGAGCAAGAACGGTCCAGATTGTTGACTTTAAGCTCCAGATTATTAACCGAATCCTTTAGGGAGTTAATGTCTTTCAGCAGAGCATTTGGACTCCTAAACGTGAAGCTGGTGGTTGTTCCTGCCAGTTGGTTCAGGAGTTGGTCCTGAATGGATGCCAGCTTGTTGTCCAACGTCTTCTTCAAGTCTTTGATGGCCTCTTCCTGCTCGTTCCGAAGGTTCTCCCCTGCGGAGACGCACTGCGCCACCAAACTACTTTGAGTTGAGTTCAGACGGTTCTCAAGGTTTTGCAGGCGAGACAGAACAGAGTAAGGATCCCCTGGTTGTGCCTTCTGTAGATCAGATACTTTTATTTTAAGGTCCTGGATCTCATTGCGGAGGTCTTCTTCCTTTGACTCCATGAGCTCGGTCAGGCTGAAGTAGCTGGCCTCCTGTCCTTCACACTGTTCCTGAACCGAGAGGATTTTATAATCACAAGAGTTCTTCAGGTCGGCCATTTTGACGTCCATGCCCTCCATCAACTCTTCTCGCAGAGCGCTGATCTTGCCGTCCAGGTAGGCTCGCAGGTCAGCATCACCGCCCGTAGGGGCAGGTTGGGCTGTGGATGGGGGAATCTGGCTGGTCTCCAGTAACAGACGAATCTGTTCGTCGTGATGGTCAACTCGACTCACTAAGTCAGTCAGGATGTTGCTCTTTGACTCCAGATCATCCGTGACTTGGTTTATCTTGTTCATAGCCTCATCCATTGATGTGGTCTCTTGACCAAAAGAGAAATCCTGCACCTGGAAGCTCTCCGTCTCTCCCCGCCGAGCACTGGCAGGCTGTTTCATGTTGCTCAGCAGCGTAGCCAACATCTTACTTGCATCCTCCTGGAAATCCAGCCTCAGGTTGGAGGCCATGTCTGTCATTCTGGCCTGCATGTCCAGGACCATCTGGGACAACTGCTGCACCTCCTCCTGCAGGTGCTGCTCACTCTGAGGTCTTTCTTGGCTCTCTGGTGCCGTGGCAACTGTTTGACCTCTGATCTGCCCCTCCCATGTTGATGGATGGTTCCTCTGTTGCTCTGTCCTCTGATTAGGACCTACGAAACATTCAGACAATTAGGATCCTGTCATTTCAAGGTTTTTAAGCATTTCAAATATTTTAAATCTTAGCTTCTGACCTTGCGGATTTGGAAAATAGCCAGAGTTTGAAGAGGTATGGGGCAAACGGTCTGCTTGGAGAAGTTTCACCTCCTTGCAGTCGTAACCCTGATACCCTGGGCAGCACTTCCACTGCAGCTCTGTCACAATCTTGTAGCCGATCTTGTATGTGGGCCTAAAATGTGTTTGATATCTACAAACAAAGAATAAAATGATAAGATAATAAGTTAAATGCCAGGATTTTCTCTAAATACAGCAAAAATCCCATTAGACCAGCAAGTGCAATGGGAATTTTGCTGGTTCACCTTCCTACAGAACAACAATCCTAAACATTCAGACACAGATTCACTGGAATGTTCATGTTTTACAACGGTCTAATCAAAGTGCACACCCACTTTTATTGGACACAACCCTGCAATAAATTCCTCATGTAGGGAGGAATTTCATCTTTTGTTGTAATTTCAGCAAAAGATGATGCAGCAAAAATACTCATTAATGGATGGATACAAATGTATGCCTCACTATTATGAACTACTTTTTGTTAGACCGTCATATAAATGTATTAAACTTTAAAAAAAGGCATTGCATCCTTTACAGTGTTTGACTACAACAGTAAAGGATGCAACAGACATTTATTTATGTAGTGAAATGAATTAAGTCCTGAAAAAATATAAGAGCTAAATAAACTCTTTAGCTATTATGTTATGTGCAGTTTATTTTAAACTATCTCCAGTTTCTTTTTGCTGTACTTCCAACCAGCTACACAATCTTGTAATAAGTTTATTTTTTGCTCTAACCATGACAGGGCATTGAGCCAGTGGACAAGTAAAGGGGAAAAGATCTGAGAGATGTGTCATCCTCACTGTGTGCCAAGCTTAACTTCAAACACAACTACTGTTTTTGTTAGAGGCTCCTGGTAATAAGATGTCTAAAGATTAATCTTAAAAAAAAAAGGGGGGGGGGGGCTTAGATTTAACACTTAGATTTGCTAAACTTCTGTGAAATGTAAACATGTTAATTTATGATGATGTTAAGACATTTCCATCCTAAATGTTAAAAACTGGTCGCTAAATCTTTAGCATTAAAAATGTACAGTTGGCCATGGAACGATGGTTGTTTTCTCAGAGTTGTGTTACAGGCATGGCATAATTTAGTAGACTTGTCAGTTTCAGAAAATCATTCTTCTGATTTCAAACAGAAGAATGATTAAAAAAAAAGGTTAAAAGTTAAAACTGAAAACGTTAAAACTGAGTTAAAATGAGAGAAAAATGCAACCAAAATCAAGTAGAAACACTGTAAAATATATATATATATACCTTGAGAAAGCTTAGACAAATAAAAAACAAAACATAAAAATTAACAAGAATATCTACTTGGATTATCTTTAAAGTAATGCGGGCTGCTGTAGATCAGATGGTGTTTTCTACCTACCGATTCGTCGCATTTCTGCTATTAACAAACTACTTGCTAAATAAAACAAGTTATCTCCGCAATAATCGTGAGTTCTGGGAACTTACATCACTTGTTGCACGCAGTTTGGCTGCTCCGGTGGACACGGTAAAAACTCCGGTTGCGCAAAGCTCTCCGTGCCTCCAACCACAGCGCAGCTCACGTTCTTGTGCACAACGTAGGCGCACCAGTTTCTGCAAAGAATGGCTTAAAATGTTCTATTCTGTCCTTTGCACTAACGTAATGAAGTGAATAACAAAAAAAAGACGTGCAGCCTACTCACTTGTTTCTCTGTCGCGTTTCGGGGGCAGAATACGCGTTTCCCTGAAACATGTTGTAATGAAACGGTGTTCCACTGATGAGATGGAAAGTTATCAGAAAGTTCAAGAGATGCACTTCCCGCTTCATGGTGAAGGATATCAGCACAAAACACCCAAAACAGGAAGACCTCAGATTATAATCATCAGTGACCGAGCAGTCTGGGAATCAGTCACAGATCTGTGGATTGTTTCTTCTTCTCTGCTTTGCGCACGTCCAAACGCGCTCCTGCCTTCCAGCATCTTGGATGTGACGTTTCAGGACCCCCTCCGAGCCGAACACATGCGCCCCCTTCTCCACTAGGTCAGACCTGGTTACTGACTTTGATTTAAAACAACTGAAACTAGTCTGTTCGTGTAATGAGTCTTGCTCAATTTCATTAGAAAAATTATATAAATATAGGCTTAGGATTTATAATTAATAGCCTTAAAGAAGTAGGCATGATAGAGATTAAGGTAAATATATTTTTTAAATCAAATAACGAAACATCGTGTCCGAAGTATTGAATTTTTATTTTAAATTATTCAAGAATTGTAAATAACATCATTAAGACAGAAAGGGGCAATTTATATTACATTCAACATGATGACTTAAGTCATAAAAAGCTACATATATCAAGTATGACTTAAAATAAATTTGACTTTGTAATATACCATCTTTTTGTGAGGAAATAACATTATATCATGCAAAGCTCAAAAAAGTAGTAAAACAATAAAATTGTTATATAAAAGAAAAATTCGAGTGCCAGACCTTGATATTTCAGAGATAAAAATGAATAGAGATGAACTATAAGGAACTTTTAAAACATGGCACAGAAAATTAAACATGTATCAGTGTCTGCTGTAAGGCATCATAAGGAAATTTTAACAAGTCCAAAACCTAGAATAGGCAGAAGCTTGTTAAGGTGATTTACTGAACATTTTTGACTTAAAAAAAAACACACAACATGATAAAGGAGGGAGTTAACAACGCATCATTATAATACTAACAAAATATGCTTTTGTCAAAATTCAAAGTTAAACTTTAGCTCATTTCAGAAAACGATCCTGGCTGATCCATGGCTCTCTGCCTTTGACGCTTTGAAGCGATGCCAGGTGACTCCTCAGAGTTTCCAGAAGCACGTTTTCCTGCTCTCACTGGTACTGATGCTTCAGAGAAAACAGAAAGCTGTTATTTTAAATTAATTCCAAAATTAGACAAATAAAACAAATGGAAAACGTACCAAGTTGTCTGTTAATCTCTTCGAGTTCTTTAGTCATGGCATCCTTCTGTGTTTTTGCCTGGAGCATTTCATCCACCCATTTTGGGGAATGGTCCTTACGATACTTTTCTACCTTTTCCTTTTCTTGCACCGCTGCGCAGTACCGATTAAGCACATCTACCATAAAGAAAAATAAATAAATGAATAAATGTTCTATCCACAAACACATTTGAAGGTCTGGATCTTATTATAACAAGTGCAGAATCCCGATTCTCTTCATTGTCTGCTGTTTCATTTTAGATTTGCTGCTTTTTTTTTTCTATGATGCAGTTTTTGGCAAATTTCAGTTATGACCTTGTGCTTAACTCTAGATTTCTGCTAATGCAGTCACTAAGCCAGATTAGTGACTGCATTAGCAACACCTGGGAGCTACTATTCCTAAATACTGTGGAAGAAATAAGGGCATGTAATCCTATTGACAAACAGGTTCCTTACTGATTAATTAATGATGATAATAAATATTAAATTTAACCAAACAATGTTTCGTTACAACAGGATGAACAAAAATGATTGAAAAGCTGTCACCTATTTGTTCCTTCAGTTCTTCGTAATTGTCTGGTAGAGGAGCTCCAAACACATTTTTCAGTCTGTCAATCGGTGGCGCTCTGTTCTGTGAACCTCCAAATTTGCCCTTGGCACTGACTCTTTCCCCGGTTCGGGTCAGTATGGTGGAACACTGTATACGCTTCTCCACAAGCTGCAAAAGACAATCTATTTATCTGCTTGCTAGTTAACATGTCAGAATCCTGTCAGCTAAAACCCCTCACCGCCTTTCTGTAGTTGGTGGCTGAGATTAAGTCATCCATCAGAATCGTGTCGCCAAGGAGGTTTTTAAACACTGGCAAAGAAAACAAGAGGGAAGCTTTCAAATATGTGAAGATTTACCCAAAACCCTGCCAGAGTGACAGAGTAATGTGGAAAATACACAAACAACAAACAGAGATACCTGGGAAAAAATCTCAAAGTTGATAAAACTGAAAAATGATCATGAGTCATAAACACCAGAAACTTGAATCAGGAAGAAAGTAATCACCTTTTATCAGGTTATTGCGATCACAACTCAGCTGTTTGTCACGATAAATCAGGTGTTTCCTGGCAAAAGTTGGGTTTCCAGAAGGTTTAAAAAGTTCTTGGCGGTTTCTTATATGTGGCAGGGGTCTATAAGATATGGTAAATAAAAAAAAAATCCAAAAGAAGGAAATATGAATTTACAGTACTGCAAAATGGATTCTCATTGTCAACTTTGCATAAAAAGGCACAAGCAGATTTAGCAATTTTAGAAAAATGCCTATATTTTATTTAACCAATCATTTAACCTTATGTCAGATCATATTTCCAGAAATCAATTACATTTTATTTTGCTATAACTCAATGGTGCCCAAAGTCGGTCTTCAAGGGTCAGCATCCTGGTCTCTCCCTGGTTTAACTCACCTGGATCAAATGATGGCTCGTTAGAAGGCCTAAGAAGAACAATGACATGCTGAGGAAGTTGTTACTTCCACCAGAGAAAGAACTAAAACATGCAGGATGCCGGCCCTCAACGACCGACTTTAGGCACCACGGCTGTAACTGATTTGAATCTTAGGCTGTTTAGTCATTATCAATAATCTTTTACAAAATAGAAATTGCATATTCAGATCAGAAAACAAATTTACAAAAAATAACCACATCCTCGTGAAAAACAGGCACCAAGTGCTCAGTCACAAAATGTCTTATTAATCAAAACAGATTAATTGTAGGTTACACTTCCACCAAGTAGAACAGGTCAGTCTGCAGAGGATAATTTTTTCCCCCAGACTTTGTCTCCCTCTTGTGGCAATAACAAAAGTGATGCTAATGTATGTCCTATTTGTATTTACAGGAAAATTGATGATTCAGAAAAAGCACTTGTCAAATAATTGTAGGAAAATATTACAAAAACTTCTAAAAACACCCAAAAAATAATTCTTAGAATGAACCAAAATATTTGTTACAGTTTTCAGGAGATTCAAACAATTTTTTTTTTTGGTTTTACAAAATATTGTTGTACCTGTCTTCCTGATACACAAACATACTGTCGAGGGCCATGACCTGCTGATTCCCCTGTGTGTCTTCATAATGTTTCTGAGCTGCTTCTGTCGTTGTGGTGATGATGCAGTCCATGTCTCCCTGCAATTGCCAGGAGATGACCCTTGCAATATCATCATCAGCAACAAAGGCCAGTTCACCAACCTGCAATCAGCAAGACAAAGCCTGTAAACACGGACCTCAGAACAGAAATACGGCTTTGAAAGTTCTCATCACCATTTCAAGAATGTCAGGACCGCTGAAATTTCTATGAATGGAAAAGATTCTTCTTGGAGTTTTCTCTATTGTTTCCAATTCGGATGTCTTCTGCTCTAAGCATCTTTTACTATCTGTGATCTGAAAAAGTTGAATATACATGAACGCCATCTTGAAAAAACGAAATGACAGCAACTTAAAGAGAAAAACAAAAGTAAAAGTTCTCCAAAACGTACTGATAATGGGTGTTCTGTTCTTATGCCTCTTTCATTCAGCTCATTTCTCAGAGAAACTTCTTTCTTAGTTGAGTCTTTGACGTTATCTAGAGTGAGAAGAGTATATTAAGCTGTAAACTACACAGAAACAGGGAACATAAGTGATAAACGGGGCTGAGAGGAATGTTGACAACATTTTAGTTCAGAAAATCAAGAATCAATCCCAAGCTGGGATTTGAACCCAGGACCTCCTTGAGGCAAAGCAACAGAGCTCAGCATGTAACCCACACAGGGAAATAGTAAACTGCAAGTATCACAAACAGAAGTCTTACTTTTGAGCAAATCATTTTGTTTGCGAATTGAATCAAAGTTTTTATTGCATTCTTTTACAGCCTCATTCAGTTCATCCTTTTTCTTCATCAGTTCAACTTTTTTTTGTTGGTTTTCAGCATCTAAAAGATCAACAGAAAGACAAAATTCTTCAGGACAAAGAATGTATACACCAAAA
>NW_006800175.1:1013064-1019519 GCF_000485575.1 Poecilia formosa
CAGAAACTTGAATCAGCAAGAAAGTAATCACCTTTTATCAGGGTGTTGCGATCAAAAACCAGCTGTTTGTCACGATAAATCAGGTGTTTCCTGGCAAAGGTTGGGTTTCCAGAAGGTTTAAAAAGTTCTTGGCGGTTTCTTATATGTGGCAGGGGTCTATAAGATATGGTAAATTGAAAAAGGAAATCCAAAAGAAGAAATTATACATTTTCAATATTGCATAATGAATCCTCATTGTCAACGTTGCATGAAAAGGCAGAAGACATTTAATTAACAATTTTAGATAAATGCCTAGATCTTATTTAATCAGTCATTTAAGCTTATGCTGTCAGGTCATGATTTTTCCAGAGATCAACAAAAACTGATTTTGCTGTAACTGATTCTGAAGCACGGTCAATATTAATAATATTGTCAATATTATTTTATCAAATATAATTGCAGATTCAGACCAGAAAACAATTTTACAAAATATAACCACATCTTTGTCCAAGATAGGCAACAGATGCTCAGTCATAATATGCACATGGTGTCTTATTAATCAAAGCAGCTCTACTGTTGGTGCCCCATGTCTGCAGAGGGTTGCATTTTTACATTTTTTTTCCCAGCTTTTGTCTCCCCCTTGTGGTGACGGAACAATAACAAAAGGCATGCTAATGCATATCCTGTTTGTATTTACAGGAATATGCATGATTCAGAAAAAGCACAGGTAAAATAATTATAGGAAAATATTACAAAAGCTTCTAAAAACACTCAAAAAGCAACTCTTAGAATGAATCAAAAATATTTATTCCAAGAGAGATTAAAACTATTTATTTATTTTGTTTTACAAAATATTGTTGTACCTGTCGTCCTGTTGCACAAAAAAACTGTCGAGGGCCATGACCTGCTGATTCCCCTGTGTGTCTTTATAAAGTTTCTGAGCTGCTTCGGTCGTTGTGGTGATGATGCAGTCCATGTCTCCCTGCAATTGCCAGGAGATGACCCTTGCAATATCATCATCAGCAACAAAGGCCAGTTCACCAACCTGCAATCAGGAAGACAAAACTTTTAAACACGAACATCTAAAGGAATACTGCTTTGAAAGTTCTCATCACCATTCCAAGAATGTCAGGCCCGCTGAAATTTCTATGAATGGAAAAGATTCTTCTTGGAGTTTTCTCTATTGTTTCCAATTCGGATGTCTTCTGCTCTAAGCATCTTTTACTATCTGTGATCTGAAAAAGTTGAATATACATGAACGCCATCTTGAAAAAACGAAATGACAGCAACTTAAAGAGAAAAACAAAAGTAAAAGTTCTCCAAAACGTACTGATAATGGGTGTTCTGTTCTTATGCCTCTTTCATTCAGCTCATTTATGAGAGAAACTTCTTTCCTAGTTGAGACGACGACATTATCTAGAGTGAGAAGAATATATTAAGTCGTAAACTACACAGAAACAGGGAACATAAGTGATAAACGGGGCTGAGAGGAATGTTGACAACATTTTAGTTCAGAAAATCAAGAATCAATCCCAAACTGGGATTTGAACCCAGGACCTCCTTGAGGCAAAGCAACAGAGCTCAGCATGTAACCCACACAGGGAAATAGTAAACTGCAAGTATCACAAACAGAAGTCTTACTTTTGAGCAAATCATTTTGTTTGCGAATTGAATCAAAGTTTTTATTGCATTCTTTTACAGCCTCATTCAGTTCATCCTTTTTCTTCATCAGTTCAACTTTTTTTTGTTGGTTTTCAGCATCTAAAAGATCAACAGAAAGACAAAATTCTTCAGGACAAAGAATGTATACACCAAAAAATAGAACATTGACATGCTTTATTGTACTTTTACTAGAACAAGTCTCATTTTGAATCCAGATGAGTTCTGGGTTTCTTTTTCAAGAAACTAAAACTGCGATTATCTGATGAAGTTCATAGTGGATACTGTGTTATCACCAAAGTGGGTCAGGGATATAATTTTTGTTGGCTGGATATTAACAATTTTTTTTCTGATCTCAACAAGTGCTATTATCAAAAGACATTGTCTGAGTATGTGGACATTATTTGCATTTAAAAAGATAGTTTCTTTAAAGAAGTAAGAGCAGGATTCATTATTTTTCACAAGCTGGTACCACATATAAGAGAAATCTTAAGAATGTACCAGTTTTGCACAAGTAGAAGATCTTTGTTATAAAATACAGTTTGTACAATTTACCATTATAAAAATGGAAGGGCAGTTCAAAGGGACTCAGAGATGTGGGAGCATTTGTCACTTCTGGCTTGAAGTGGAGAATATATCTGCTTCCATTCTCACCAGGACTGTTCTCCATGATCGCTAAACTCTAAGGGTGAGAAGATATGAAGCTTCTTATAATGACAACAAACTTATAAAAATAATATGTCCAGCAGAAGGAATGTTACTTACATTGATGAGGGCACTTCCTTTTATTAACTTAACTGAAATGGTTTTAGTTTTTCCATCAAACAGAGGGAGGATTCTGCTCCTTTCTTCTTCAGGACACTTTATTGAGATGGACACAGTTCCATTCAGGTTCTGTCCGGCTAAATTTCCAAACTGATCCTGGAAAGAATCAAACAAACTCACAACAATCAGTTGAAAATTACAAGTGTAGCTTTTACAGAGAAAGAAATTCAAAGTTGTGAATTGTGAATCCATAAGAGGACGTCAGCTCACCGTTATCTTCAAAGTCATGTTTTCAACCAAGATTCGATTGGCCATCTCTGTACAGTAGAAAACAACTGGAGTTTGTTGTTGACAGTCAGGTTCTAGTTTGACGGGTTCATTGGCCACAACATTTACACTGATCTATGAGACAGAAAACAATCCATAGGTCAGACAAGGATTTGAACAAAGTGTTATTAAAATGAATTTTAAAATTTGAGAATTTAATCATTTAACTTAGTCAGACTTGGGATTAAAGTAAACTTTGCACAATCAGATCTTGCCTGGAGTGCATTAAAGGGTTAGTTCAGATTGCTGGTGTTCCTTCACCTGTTTAGGACGATGTCATTTCCTTTGGAGATTGCTAAAACGGAAGTGAATTGGAGTCATAGAAGCTAACAGCTAGTCAGATGTACGTGATGTGCTTTGAGTGACTTTTACAATTTAAATAAATTCAAACTGAAAATGTTCATATTAGTGGCACTAGTGATACCAACAGTTGGAACTTTCATGGTTATGCTCGGAACTGTTTTCTTTGAACCAAACATTTTCTGTGTTTCTATGTGGAGTTACCTTCATTGACAGCAGTATCTCTCTCTACCTTATTAACTGATTTGTCAGATCAGCAAATTGTGATTCTATAACAAATCACAATTAAAATTTGGAAAGCATAAGAATGGGCCATCTTTAGGCGCTGCTGGGTTTTTTAAAATTTTAAACAGGCCTACAAATAATCTCACAAAATCGCAAAAAATCTAATGTGAACTAAGCCTTTAAATACAGGAATGAACACAGTAAAAACGATTACAGCATGTGATGACAAACTACTTCCAAGGCATTATTTATTTATTCATTCATTTATGATTTTTGACGTTAAACTGTGCTTGCTTCATATGTTCAAACCAACCTGACTCCTAAGAGGATCATCTGCTTGGTTGGTTTGTAGAGAAAACTCTACAGTGTACTCCCCAACACATGTTGGGATTTCTTCTTCTCTGTAATAAAACGCAAATGCAATTTTCTCACATTATTGAACCATGTTGTTATACTAGTTTCAGTTTTATTGTAAATAATTAAGAGGTAGTATCAACTGTAAAATCTGGCATTTAAGTAAAAAACAACCAATAACTTCAGTTTTTTTACTCCTTTAAATATCCAGCAAAAACAGAGGCATAAACTATGGGTAAAGTGCATCACCTAAATTCATAACAGTCCCTCCTCTTATCTTCAACAGGTTTTTGGTATTTTAGCTCAGTGACCTGCATAAGGGCCAAAGAAGAGCAACATTAAAGTAATATTAGACACACTGAGANCTCTGTACAGTAGAAAACAACTGGAGTTTGTTGTTGACAGTCAGGTTCTAGTTTGACGGGTTCATTGGCCACAACATTTACACTGATCTATGAGAAAGAAAACAATCCAGAGGTCAGACAAGGATTTGAACTAAAGTTTAAAACGTGATTAAAAATAAATTTAAAAATATGAGAATTTAATCACTTAGTCCAATCAGACGAGGCATTAATGTGTACTTTGTGCAATCAGTGGATTAAAGGGTTATTTCAGATTTCTGGTGTCCCTTCACCTGTATTAGAACCAGTGATGTCAGTAACTCTGAGTTACTCTGATCGGACCGCCTTTTTCAGTAGAGAGCAATTTAACGCGTTACTATTTCAAATCCAGTAATCAGAATAAAGTTACTTATCCAAAATCACTTTATGTCACTATTTTTGTCATTTTATTTAGTAATTTAACTTTATTTCCTCTATGTGTGTTGGGGAGTTACTGCCATTTCTACGCAACAGTTATCAGCAGCTGTGACAGCAACACAGAAACAGAAACAATGTAGGGAGGAGAGAGATGCACATTTTGAGTTTCTGCCACCAACTCCAATTATTACAAGTGACTTTGGGCTTGTTTGTTTCTAAAGACGCTTGCAAATTTAATGAGTCTCGGGTTGCGTTGTTTTGAGCTTGCTTTTTAACGTGAAGTCGCTTCTTTGGACTTGGAAATAAGCAGACACATATTAAGTCCCAGAACTTGACTGACACACAGGTAGTTTTAGTCAGACTTTCCCTGTCCATCATTTCCCAGATGATCCATCCTGCTGTGTCTTTGTTAATGTCAAGAGGATTTGATGTGAAAGACATCAAGCTTCGCATTGTGCTCCAGAAAACTGCAAACACTGAGACTAATATGGACAGTGGAATAACCGTGAAAACAGTCACAAATGAACATGTCCGTAAAGTTGCACAACTAAATGGCATTATAATTAAGATAATCATAATCATCAATATTAAGGTAAGTGTCACCTGAGTAGGATCACACAAACACATGCAAAAATCACTAAAGAGTTTTTTTTTTGGCTGTCATAACCATTACACAATCTCTGCTTCAGTTCCACTTTATAAGTGGAAATACATTGTTGATGTTACCATTATAAAATAACCTGCAATTAAGTAAGTATTGGCAAAGCTTAATGTAATTTTTATATTGAGGTGGGTGGAAGGTTGTTGTCGGCAGCTGCTGATGTAACTAATAAAATAACTTATCTAACTTAGTTACGTTCCAAATCAAGTAATCATTATCAAACTAAATTATTAAGTTTTTCAAGGAGTAATCAGTAACTCAATAAAAGTTGATTTTTCAAAGTAACTATGCCATTACTGATTAGAACTATGTCAATTTCCTTGAGAACTTGCTAAATCTGAAATTAATTGGGGCCATGGAAGCTAACATCAACTCAGGTGTATATAATGTGCTGAGTGACTTTTGCAATTTAAATCAATTCAAATTGAAAATGGTCATATTACTGGGAACTAGTGATATCAACAGTCAGAATGGTTATGCTAGTTGTTTTCTTGAGCCAAACATTTTCTGTATCTGTACCTTATTAACTCAGGTCAGCCGATTGTGATTCTAAAAAAAAAAATTGAGATTTGGAAAGGATAAGAACAGGCCATATTTAGCACCACTGGATTATTTTATTTTCAAAAAGCCTTCTAAAAAAAAACCTGAACTAACCCTTCAAATACAGGGATGAACACACTAAAAATGATTAAGGCATATGATGACAAACTACGCATTTTGACTCTAAACTAGCCCTGCGACAGACTGGCGACCTGTCCAGGGTGTACCCTGCCCTTACTCAAAATGTTCACTAGAGTTAGCACTAGCACCCCTGCCGACTCTGCTAGGCACAAGGGTGTACAGAAAATGAATGAATGAATGAATGAATGAATGAATGAATGGATGGATGGATGGGTGGAGATGGATGGAATTTAAACAGTGCTTGATTAATATGTTCAAACCAACCTGACTCCAAAGATGGTCTTCTTTTTTGTTGGTTTGTAGAGAAAACTCTACAGTGTATTCCCCAACACGTGTTGGGATTTCTTCTTCTCTGTAGTAAAACACAAATGTAATTTTCTCACATTATAGAACAGATTTGTAATATTTATTTTACACTTTAGTTTCACTATTTAGCTCACTTCATACTGAAAACTGCCTGTTTTGCAATGTTATCCTAGTTTCAGCTTTAGTGTAAGTAAATAGGAGATATCAACTGTAAAATCTGGCAATTAAGAAAGAAAACCAACTAGTTTTCTAGTTCCTTTAATCATCCACCAAAGACAGAGGCAAAAATTATGGGTAAAGTACATCACCTAAATTCATAACAGTCCTTCCACTCATCTTCAACAGGTTTTCTGTATTTTAGCTCAGTGACCTGCATAAGGGCCAAAGAAGAGCAACATTAAAGTAATATTAGACACACTGAGACAGACTCTCTTGATGAT
>NW_006800175.1:1019529-1020968 GCF_000485575.1 Poecilia formosa
CTCTTGATGATATTTAGTCGTTTACCGTTGTAGGACGGATTGATGGTGGTCCCTCCCACAGCAACATGGACAGATCTGCAGGTTTAAAAGCTGTCATTGGACTCCCGTCTTCAGAAAACACTGTCACTGAGAAAACTGAAACACATACACAGCTCACCTAAATTTCCTGCACTGTGAAGTAAATAAATAAAAAATAAAAGCCTGCCAACGACTAAGAAATACAAACCTGGAAATTTGCCCCCAGCAGAAAACTTGGCATTTCTGTCAAAGTCCACTGAGAGTCTAACAGGTTTGTTGGGATCAGGGAGGAGAGTGAGGTTCACTGATGGACCAGGGATGGATTTACCTTTTAGGGAACCTTTAAACTCCAGCGCATAGTTCCCCCTAGTGGACAAAAAGAGTAAAAACAGCTGTTCTTGTGATCAACAGTTATTCCCATCTAAATTCAACGGTGTGGGAAAACTTTAACGAAATAAACTGACATATTCAGGTAGCAGACACTAAGTTAGGACTAGGCTTGTAAACAAAGCTGGGTTTTCAAACAGAGGCTGGATTTAATACATCAAATCCAATTGTCTAAGTTTCCATTTAATTTCACCTTCACTCTGAACTATAAAGAACCCATTGAGAGTTTACAACATGGGTTCAGGAAACGACAGGAGCACAGAAACTGTTTTGTGAACAATTTCAAACATTAATACCTATAGTAATAGTAAGATAAAGTTTTTTCTACAAGGAGAGACATGCATTTCTAAATGATTTAAAAACTCACTAAGAGGAAGCAAGCATGTACACATTATGACTAGAAACCAGTAGAGGCGTAAAAATACCAGAATCAAGTCTTTTCTTGACTTAAAAAGGCCAGAATGTGAAAATAGAAGCCTAGTTCCAATTTCAGTTTCTTCTGCAGTTGTTTAACATTTAGTTTAAATGTTAAGAGTTTTATCAATTAGAATACCATAATATTTATACCGAGACAAACTCAATAAACTTGTCGAGGTTGTAATATGTCTACAATTTATAAAGTTCAGTAGGATTTGAAAATTATGCAAATTTAGATTTTTCTGCATTTGAAACTAGTTAACAAATCTGGTTTAAGATGTGTTTATAAGACTTACTTTGATCCTTCTACACGATTAACTTTGATGCAGGTCTTCCCTTCTGTGTCCATGGGATTTAAAACCTCTGTTGTCAACTGATACAAAGAGATTTTATTACATTAACAAAAACAGCAAAACACTCCATGAATTTTCAGCTTATGTAGCTGCATATAGCTTGATATGTTCAATAACTTCTTTTGAAACTAACCGTTAGAGTCACAGAAGAAGGTTTTATCTCAACATTCATGTTCTTGTCTGGAGACGGATTTCCCCAATCATCACACAGCTGGAGAAGGAATGGTGTGGGAATATCATGACCATTCAAAACCTGCAAGGGCT
>NW_006800175.1:1024120-1028376 GCF_000485575.1 Poecilia formosa
TGTCAAGACCTTCGGCTTCTGCAGAAAAGGATTTCCCACCGGTGGAGGTCAGCTTCTTGGTTACATTATTATACTGGTCCACAAGTTCCAGCTCTGTATGGAAAGGAAAAGATATAAAGTCACAAAACGTAAAACTAAATCTAAAACTATTTATTTTAAATGATCAAGTTTAAGCTTACTGATGTCTCCAGATAAGGTTTCACCAAGTTTCACAATGCTTTGAGGCAGAGTTACTTTTAGCCCTGCTGGTTCATCAGGACAAGGCCTATGAAACAAAATAAGGTTGTGCATTTGAAAAAAATGAAACATAATTTTAATAGAAAAACAGGACTATACAAAGGAAGAACTGATAAATGCAACAAATATTCACCATGAGAATACTTTTAATTATTATCTGTGTTTTTGCATGACAGTATTAATAAAATGCCCCAGATGGCTATGACAGCTTGATTCTGATATAATAGGAATGTACATATTCCTCAGCAGGTGTCCATAATGAGTCAATTTATGACCAATGTATTTGAATAATGACTTGTACTCAAAAACCTGAATCCTATTTTGTCCCCGAATGAATAATTAATCTGTGCTAACAAAACTGCAATTTTGTTGTGGGAGTGTTCACATAGGAATAAAACATAATGCTGGACATCCAAAAATAAAAAAATCAGTAATGTTTAGAATTTCAACAACTTAAATCTGTAATAAAAAATACATTTACAGTGGTGTGAAAAAGTGTTTGCCCCCTTCCTCATTTCCTGTTTTTTCGCATGTTTGTCACACTTAAGTGTTTCGGAACATCAAACCAATTTAAACAATAGTCAAGGACAACACAAGTAAACACAAAATGCAATTTGTAAATGAAAGTGTTTATTATTAAAGGAGAAAAAAAAATCCAAACCATCATGGCCCTGTGTGAAAAAGTGATTGCCCCCTAAACCTAATAACTGGTTGGGCCACTCTTGGCAGCAACAACTGCAACCAAGCGTTTGCGATAACTTGCAATGAGTCTTTTACAGCGTTCTGGAGAAATTTTGGCCCACTCATCTATGCAGAATTGTTCTAATTCAGTTACATTAGAGGGTTTTCGAGCATGAACGGCCTTTTTAAGGTCATACCACAACATCTCAATAGGATTCAGGTCANGTCTGGAGACGGATTTCCCCAATCATCACACAGCTGGAGAAGGAATGGTGTGGGAATATCATGACCATTCAAAACCTGCAAGGGCTGAGAAGCACAAAAACAACAAAATAACTATATGTGACAGCTGCTCATTTTCTGTTTAAAATCACGTGGTGGAGGCTGCTTATCTAAACAGTTAACAGGTTAAAGTTTTGGTATACCCTGTTCAGCTACTTAAGAAGACTGCAGTGTTCATAACCCAACGAGTCTCATTGGTTAATAAAAATTAAACAATTCTCTTATTTTATTGATATTACTAATTCAATCTGAGCCATAAATTCTAAATTAACAACTCTTTCAAGGAGGATGATATCTTATATTCTTTTTTAGGATTAGGATTAATATACATTGACCAGCATGAAAAAATATGAACTACCAATAAAATCTAAAGATATAAGGTCCACTTTTCAATAGTAACTACATCTTAGACATCTGGACTCAGAGAACAGCGGTGCTTCTGTTGGCCATGGAGGTCATTTTCCTCCAAATGCAACAGCTGTAGTGGTCTCCTGTGTTTGGATGTCTGAAGGATTTCAACACTGGATTTAGAAAAGAGTTTCCCTGTCTCATTATGGAGAGTTTCAAAATTGTGAAGTCTTAAAAACAACATTACAACTTCACTAAAACAAATAATTAGATGTTGTTTTGTTTATAAACCAGAGAATAAAAGCAGATTCATATTCATGATTTTGAAAAGATAAACATTCAGTGTTGAACGTTATATTGAGATCTGAATTAGATAGAAGCTCTGTGCTAGACTGGTGACCTCTCCAGGATGTAAGCAGGTATAGACAATGGATGGGTTTCATCCATTTCACAAGCGGCTTAACAGAATAAAACAAAAACAGCCTGGAAGGTCACAAACACACATTCTGTGTTGAGATTTAAGCAAGCTGATTTAAATAACACTATACCATAAAATCTAGATGGTTAGTTGAAGTTGGCCAGAGTGTAAAAAGTTTCAAGTTACATAATCAAATCATGCATTTTCATGCTCGTACCAAAAGCTTTCTGAAACATAAATTCACTACACTAAAAGCAAACAAACAAAAAACTATTAGCTATTTTTTTCCCCTTATATCTTACCTGGTTTGGTTCGCTGACCAGTTTAAGTTGGGAAGGAACTCCTGCTGCCACTTCAAGGACGACATTTTCTGTGTAGTCTTTGTAGCTGAAGCAAATCACTCTGGATCCAGGAGACCCCGAGGGGAAACGGACTCCTATCGCCACAATGCAACTGCTGTTCTCCTAAAAACAGTGAGGGGCTTTATTAAAAAAAGGTTCTTTACTACAGGTGCGGTGAGCACTAATAATGTTTTAGGGCTACTTGTAATTTAGAAGCATAAATTGACTTGAGTTGCAAAAACAAACATTTCTTTCAGCCAGTATGTACTCCAACATAAATAATTTTATTTTAGGTGTTAAGATGCAGTTAGTCAGCGTGAGGCGCAGTATTGCTTGCGCATGGTCACTGTCATATTGCATTCAGCAGAGCCACAGACCTAGATCTGCATGTCTATTCAGTGATTCTTGAGAATAGGGACAAAATGGGTTTTAATTTTCCCTTTTTTTTTTTTTTTTTGTTATTTCTCAACCTTATGTATGCAAATATGACAAATAATGTTTAGGAAATGTAAAGATGCTAAGGTACAGGCTCCCAGTTGCAACATTTATTTATTTTTTTTAAATTACATTTTTAATCGACCTGACCTAGAACGTTATCACCATCTGACAAAAATAAATAAAAAATAATTTTTAATGACCCTATTAGTGATATTTTTACTCATTTTACAGACAAATGCTTCTCAAGAAGCAAAATAAATATTTAAAACCAAAAACAACAAAAAGGCCATCTGATGGAGTTGACAGTGCATGATGGAGTTGACAAAGAACTGACAAACTAGTGAATAAAATGAAAAACTTGGTACATGTGAAGTAATGCAATTCATGTAAAATACATTAAAATGAATGAATTGCACATTTAAGTGAGATTTGACAACAATTTCACTGAAAGAGTCAAAAAAACTGATGGATTTGACATCTGACGGAGTTGGAAAAAAAGCCAGACTACTGTTAAGAGAGGAAAAATTGTTGAACTTTAAAAACCTTTTGACTCGTTAAATCCTCTCTTATGCCCGGGTTCAGAAAAATGCTGTGCGCAAAGACTGAGATCACGCAGAGATAACAGCGTCAAAATAATCAGCATTTATTCAAGACAGATGCATACTATCACCAGAAAAACACATCACAAAACATCAGAAACCTCAGAGCACAAACAACACATGAATTTACCTGAGAGAGAAAAAGACAAAAGATGGAAACGACAAACAAAAAGCAAAGACGTCTTTGGAGAAGTTGCAAGAGCAAAATCTGATCTGTTACTTCTGTGTAGAAAGTTTTATCCTCTTGCATTTAATTTATTCAAATAAGGCGTATCTTTGCTCATCCAACCAGGAGCTATCTCTGACCCTCTCTCAAGCCAGAAACCCCTGCGTGTTTACGGCCTTTCACAGATGAGTGTGAAAAGCTAGAACTTCCCACTGTATTGTTTTCCCACAGACAAAAGGCAGTTCAAATGATCCTAGCAAACCATCTGCTGTAACTACAGTTAAATTAAAGATCAAAGAGCCAGAATACATTACTAATTTCAAAACCACAATTAGGGCATTTGAGTCAAGACATGTTAAGTTTTAAAACTAGCTTATTTTAAATTTATTTTCTCAACACTACCTTAATTAATGTGATGTTATTCTGAAGGAGGCCATATTGTAGCTCATCAGGTCCATGAAATCTTTACAGTTTACCAAAATTAAGCTTTTATTTCACAAAATTTCATCAAAGTTTTGTAAATTGTCAGTTATGGAGTTGACACATCATGGTTGTGACGAGCAACTTAGGTTAGTTTTTTCGTAGAAGAAAAAACTAATGAATAACATACGGTAACCAGAGCTAATTAGCCCTCTTAGCAAAGGAAGAGAAAGGAAGAGGTCATGGGGTCCTTAGATGTTCTGGTGCCCCCCAATAATGCCTGATGTTATTACTTTCATAAACAAAGAATGCTGAAATCATCTCCA
>NW_006800175.1:1030376-1039745 GCF_000485575.1 Poecilia formosa
GCCAGATGTAATGGGACACACACCTTCCAAAGAGTTCCACTTTTGTCTCATCGGTCCACAGAATGTTTTCCCAAAAGTCTTGGGGATCATCAAGATGCGTTTTGGAAAAATTGAGACGAGCTTTAATGTTCTTTTTGCTCAGCAGTGGTTTTCTTCTTGGAACTCTGCCATGCAGGCCATTTTTGCCCAGTCTTTTTCTGATGGTGGAGGCATGAACCCTGACCTTAACTGAGGCAAGTGAGGCCTGCAGTTCTTTGGATGTTGTTGTGGGGTCTTTTGTGACCTCTTGGATGAGTCGCCGCTGCGCTCTTGGGGTAATTTTGGGTGGCCGGCCACTCCTGGGAAGGTTCACCAGTGTTCCATGTCTTTGCCATTTGTGGATAATGTCTCTCACAGTGGTTCGCTGGATTCCCAAAGCTTTGGAAATGGCTTTATAACCCTTTCCAGACTGATAGATCTTAATTACTGTCTTTCTCAATTGTTCCTGAATTTCTTTGGATCTCGGCATGATGTGTAGCTTTTAAGGATCTTTTGGTGGACTTTACTGTGTCAGGCAGCTCCTATTTAAGTGATGTCTTGATGAAAACAGGTGTGGCAATAATCAGGCCTGGCTGTGGCTAGAGAAATTGAACTCAGGTGTTAAAAACCACAGTTATAGAATATTTTAACAAGGGGGGTGTTACGGTCACTGACCTCTAGGGGCTCCCTTTCTGAGAGAGCCCTATGTTTTTCTGTTTCAGTTCTGCCTGATTACTGCAGGTGAAGTGTGTTGGGGCTCGTCAGCCGCCCTATATAAGCAGCAAGCTGGAGATGCCAGATCCCCTCCTTTGTTTGTCCTGGGCTAGACCTGTGATCTTTGAGAGCTGACTGTGTGTGTGTGTGAATTAACCTGAGTTTGCTGTGAGCAACTCTGACCAATTGTCTAAGACATGTTTTTGTTCCAAGGTGGAAGCTGGTAGGGGTTCTCTGCCATTTTTGTTGTAACCCGTTTTCTCCTGGTTTTGGTTAGTAAGGGAGTTTAGGTTTTGTATTTTCTTTTAGTTCTTCTTTAGAAAGTGGTTGTTTTATTTTACAGTTATAAGGGGGTGTTTTGTTTATTATTTTGGCCTTGGAGACCCTGAAGCCTTAAGCTACCCTGTGTTTTTTTTTTTTTTCGCCTGTAGCTGTTGTTTTTATCAGGATTGTAAAATAAATTATACTTTTTTTTACTTATCAACTGTTCGGATTACTTTTTTTCGTTTTATGTTAAAGCCCAGTGCCAGAATTTACTATAGGAATTTTAGGGTGGGGTTGTAACAGGGGGCAATCACTTTTTCACACAGGGCCATGATGGTTTGGATTTTTTTTCTCCTTTAATAATAAACACATTATTGCATTTTGTGTTTACTTGTGTTGTCCTTGACGATTGTTTAAATTGGTTTGATGTTCCGAAACACTTAAGTGTGACAAACATGCAAAAAAACAGGAAATGAGGAAGGGGGCCAACACTTTTTCACACCACTGTAAGTTTAATAAAAATGGGTTGGAAACAGAGTCCTTGAACAGTTTAGCTTATGTGTAAGGGCTGTGCAAAATATGTTTTTTCATTTTTTGCACAAAATCATTCTTAGATAATGAAAGTTAGTCTGGTCAGTTCTGCTTATTTTGATCTCCTTTCAGAACGAGCTGTTTTAGGGCCTCTAGTCACTTTAAATCGAAATGAGCTGATGTAGGCCATACCCCCCAACTCAACATTTACATTTGCACGTGAAAATTACTGCAAATAGATGCACAACTGCACAAACATGTATCTTTGAAAAGCATGAGAAAAGCCTCCGGCACAACCAACAAGAATGCAACAAGAGGTTTCAGGTTGGTGAATCAACAAAACACTTATCTTTTCCAGCAGCCATTGTACAGCATGGTTTTACGATTTACAGTTGTAAATGATAAAACATTTACAACTGTAAATGTGACAATAAGTGACAGGCTAGTGACTTATTGTCACTAGCCAATAAGTTGCTTGACAAACAACAAAGCACAACCAGTCTCTCTTTCTTCTGCAAACGTCATGAAGGTTTCCCAGTAGCTCTGATTTTTAGCTGAATAAGATCTGGACAATATGGAATATATTTTTTTTTTCCAGAACTAAAGCAGTAAAGGTCATGAAACTTTTTTGTTTTTCTTTTTTTCTCTTTTTAAATCTTCTAAGGCTTAGAAGATTTAAAAATAATCTTCTAAGCCTTAGTCAATAAGGCTAGTGACTTATTGATAGTCACTAGCCTGTCAATAAGGCTAGTGACTTATTGTCAGTAGCCACAGGCTAGCCTTATTGACACTACCCTGTCAATAAGG
Source organism: Poecilia formosa (assembly GCF_000485575.1). NCBI lineage: Eukaryota > Metazoa > Chordata > Actinopteri > Cyprinodontiformes > Poeciliidae > Poecilia > Poecilia formosa. The sequence goes on from NW_006800175.1 coordinate 1,032,711, forward strand.
CTAGTGACTTATTGACAGTCACTAGCCTGTCAATAAGGCTAGTGACTTATTGNCATGTTCTTGTCTGGAGACGGATTTCCCCAATCATCACACAGCTGGAGAAGGAATGGTGTGGGAATATCATGACCATTCAAAACCTGCAAGGGCTAAGTAACAAAAAAAACAACAACAAAGTAATTATACGTTTGTGACAGCTGCTCATTCTCTGTTTAAAATCATGTAATGGAGGCTGTTTATCTAAGCAGTTAACAGGCGAAAGTCTTGTGGACAGACACAAGTTTATTGTAGGACTAACAGGGGCACAGAAATGTAGTGGTGTTCAGCTATACCATAAAATCTAAGTCAGTGGTGCCCAAAGTTGGTCCTCGAGGGCTAACTTTTAGTTCTCTCCCTGGTGGTAGTAACAACCTTTTCAGTATGTCAATGTTCTTCTTAGGCCTCTAAAGAGCCATCATTGGATGCAGGTGCGTTAAACCAGGGAGAAAACTACAACATGCAGGATGCCGGCCCTCGAGGACCAACTTTGGGCACCACTAATTTTGGTTGTTAGTTGAAGTTGGCTGGAGAGTAAATAATCTCAAGTTACAGAAACAAAACATGCACTCATGCACACACCAAAGCATCTCTCAAAGTTTTCTGCAACAGAAATGCACTACTCTAATGTTCAGCCAACATCATAAAAGAAGAGGTTTTTCAAAGCAAACAAAAAAACTATTATAAAACCAGTTTTTTTTCTTTTTCTCATCTCTTACCTGCTCCGGTCCGCTGACCAGTTTAATTTGGGAAGGAACTCCTGCTGTCACTTCAAGGACGACACTTTTGGTGAACTCTTTGTAGTGGAAGTAAATCACTCTGGGTCCAGGAGACCCCGAGTGGAAACGGACTCCTATTGCCACAATACAACTGCAACTGTCCTAAAAACAGTGAGAGGTTTTATTAACTTCACATTTACTGAAAACATTAACACAATAATTGAAGACAATTGTACCCCTGTTAACATCCTGTTCTAGTTTATGTGATTTTTATAACAAACTGGTTTGAAGTTATATGTTTTGATCTGATCTGCTTCTCTTTGTGAACTGTTTCTTTCTATTTTATTGTAGCTAAACCATAAGGATATCCATGCAGCCATGTAGCCACAAAGAATAAAAATAAACATAACTAAGGGGCAAATTAAATAATAAACAAAGACAAAGAGCAAACTAAGAAAAATACAACCTAAGAACACAATGCCAAGCATGGTAGTGGTAGGGTCGTGTTAAATATTTAACTGATATTAAAATATCAGGATGCATAATTATATACAAACATTGGTTTGAAGTTTAATTCAAGCATCTGTGTTCTTACGTTCCATTTGAAGTCGATCCTCGATTTGTCAAGACCTTCGGCTTCTGCAGAAAAGGATTTCCCACAAGTGGCAGTCAGCTTCTTGTTTACATTATTATACTGGTCCACAAGTTCCAACTCTGCATGGAAAGGAAAAGATATAAAGTCACAAAACATGAAGCTAAATGTAAAACTATTTATTTTAAATGATTAGGTTTAAGCTTACTGATGAGTCCAGATAATGTTTCACCAAGCTTCACAATGCTTTGAGGCAGAGTTGCTTTTAGCTCTGCTGGTTCATCAGGACAAGGCCTATAAAACAAAATAAGGATGTACATTTGAAAAAAACAACAACAAAAAAAACAACAACATAATTTTAAGAGAAAAGCTGGACTGCTTGAGCAATAGATAAATGCAACAAAATATCCACTATAAGAATCCTCTGCTAATTACTTCCTCTGTTTTTGTATGACAATATTAAGAAAATACACCAGTTGGCAATAACCGTGTGTTTCTGATTTAATAGGAATGCACGTATTGCTCAGCAGGTGTCCATAGCGAGTCAATTTAAGACCAATGTATTTGAATAATTACTTGTACTCAAAAGCCTAAATCCTATTGTATCCATGAATACATCATGGCTGAATTGGCAAAACTGCATTTTTGTTGTGGAAGCATTCATGTAGAAAGAAGACATAATGCTGAACATTCGAAAATAAAAGTCAGTAATTTTTAGAATATCAACAAATTAAATCTGTAAAAAAAAAATACATTTAAGCTCAATAAAACAAGGTTGGAAACAATCTTTGAACAGATTAGGATAGATGTATGGGCTATGCTAAACATGTTAGTTACATTTTTTGCACAAAATCATTCTTAGATAATGAAATTTAATCTGGTTAATTCTTAGTATTTTGATTTCCTTTCAGAACGAGCTGTTATAGGACCTCTAGTCACTTTAAATCCAAACAAGCCGCTGCTGGCCATACCCCCAACTCAACATTTACATTTGAAAATGGCAGTTGCACAATTACACAACCATACATCTTTGAAAAGCAGGAATAGTACAACCAACAAGAATGCAGCAAGTGGTTTCCGGATGGTGAATCAACAACAAAACACTTGTCTTTTCCAGCAGCCATTGGACAGTGCATGCAGCGGTAAAACAAGCTGGCCAATTGTTCTGAAGCTCAGCTTGGATTGTTAGGTGAGGGGCAGTGCTTTTTGAAACGGTTTCCTTTCCAGACACCCAAAAACATTAACCTATTGCCAAAAACCAACTGTTTAAAATATACACGTACTTAGCAGGAACACACATTAACTTTCTTTCTCCTCAATGTACTTCTTTTCAGTTGAGCTTACACAATTTTGAAGCAGAAGGAAACTTTCTTTTCCTGGTAGGAGACCTGGTACAGGTGTTCTCCATCCACATGGGTGGGAATCTGTAGATCTGGTAGCCTGCCGTTTACTAGATTTCTCTGATCAACATCTGTTCCCCAGGTAACCTTAAACAGACAGCAGGCATACATTCAATAATGTATGCTTGTTGGGGCACAAAAAGACAAAAAAAGAAGTGGCCTTAAGAATTATAACATAGGCAATCAAAGGCACACCTTAATATTAGAGGCAATTTCAGCAGTAATTGGGACCTCTCTTCCAGCCTCATCATACAGCTTGTAAAACAGCTTCTCCAGCACTCCTCCGGCTTGCCACTTTATCTTTTCATTGTTCTTCAACACCAGCTCTTCCTCGCCCTGAGAGAAAAGCTCCATCCGCGAGATCTGCTTGCTGGGCATGACCATCAGCTGTCTAGTCACTGGTGCAACCTGCTTCTGACTCTAACAGAAAACAGTGAAAAGATGAGCAAACTCTGAAACTGAGAATACTGCTGGGATATTTTTTCCTTAACTTACAGGTATTTCAAATCTAGCTTCTAGTATTTGCGGTTCTCCATTGACAATTTTTTCTTTTACAGGCTTTGTCACAAGCTCAGCTTTTCCTGCGCTGCAGTCTTTTATCATCAAAGGGAGCCCAGGAATCTGAAAAACAAGACAAACAGCAAACATAAATCTAAAGCTGAGGAATTTCTGTAACCTTCATGGTTGTCAGCATATGTCCATACCTGGCAGTGAACTTTCAGTCTGGAGATGCAAGTGATGTTCCCAGCCTCATCATGGACTTCAATCTCAAAGCTCACCGGGTTTCCATTCTCCACTTCCACTGGGTTTGTTTTTGACTTCACAAGAAGTGAATGGGGATTTCCTAAGATTTTAAATTTAATTGAACCATTGATTCATTCTTTGACAGAAACGGCAAAACAGTATAAAGGGAGTGCAAACAGAAATGTCATTGAAGCAGGTGTTTTCAAGAATTTGTGTTTCTTTTATTTATGGAACAGGACCTTTTTATTTAAGGACACACAGACAGTGTAACAAGACTAAAACACATGAAGCATCCATAAAAAAGGTAACAGACTATGAATTATTAATAAAAGCAGTCTTACCAGGATGAAGAGAGATTTTCATGGTCTGTGTGTCATTTTTAAGTCCAGGGAGTGTCACTTTCAGGTCATAACTCTGAAAAAAAATACAATTATTATTTTGCCAAACAAACACACAACTGAGACAACTGTTTGAAACACCTCGTTTTCTAAGTAGGGGTGCACAACATTAGAAAACATGCATTGACAATGATATTGTAAATATTGAAGGAAAGATGTCAGTTTGAACAAAGCCACATATTTATAACTTCCCTAGTTTCTCATCTGACGTTACATTCCTTTCTTTCTCTGTAACCCCTTTGAACCATCACTGTGTTGGGGTGTGATAATTTATTGCAGTGACGTTCAACCAACAAGGAAACTACCTCGAACATGGCGGAGTTTAGGAGTTTTCCCTTGGCTTTGACACCTTGGATGGTTAACAAGACCCCACTGCAAGTTGTCGTCTCATAACTCAGTTCCAGATCGCTAAAGGACAAAGTGATGACAAAGTGACAGAATAAAAATTAAATACTGACTGAACTAATAAGTAAAATCTGTAAATACTGATTAATGACCCACCTGAATTGAAGAGCAGGTTGGACATTGGGAGGAGGTTTTGTTGGGTGGTTATAACAGTCTTTCATGTGCAGACGAATGTCAAACGGCTCTCCCACACGTAAAGAGGAACTCAGCTCCCCAACAGAAAAGCTCTCTGCATCTCCCTCTAAAGAGACAAAAATCACTTAGATGTAAATATAAAGGATATCAAAATTTAGTAAGGTTTCTTATAAACTGGCAGCACACATTAATTTTACCTTGGATAGTAAACTCGTGCTTGTATTTTGGAAGCTCTCTGCCACCGTAAACTGTGGTAATGTTGTCATTTAACACAGTAGATAGAGTCAGTGTGTACTTCCCCAATGTGCGGAAGTTTTCTGCAGAGCATAGAACACATTAGTGACTTTGAGTGAAAAAATAAATGAAAATGGAGTCTTGAGTTATCAATAATATAAAACTAAAAAAGAAAACAAACCAAATTTGTTGAAGCAGTGTCCTTTCCCAGCTATATAGGGGGCAGTGTTAGAAAGAACTTCATCTTCTTTAGCACAAAAACAAACAAGAAAGCACATAAATAAACCATTCAAAGTATAACTTCAACATATCCACATTTCTCACAAAATATCCTCCTTCCTTCCCTGCTTCCTTCCATTCTTCTCTTCATCCCTACTTTCCTTCTTTCTTTCCGTCCTTGTGTTCTCATGTTGTCTTTGCTCCTGTCTCTTAACTTGTCTTACAAATAAGAAACATGCTGCAATGTTGGAAATTATGTGTCTATGAGACAATATCAAATAAGGCTACGGATATTGAATACATGAAGAGAAGTGGAAAAAAGACCTTCCACCTCAACACACTATGACTTGCTGGACAAATAGTTTTCAAACCTTTCATTGGATTGCTAAGAGAGTCAAAGACTTTTGAGAGTATTGAGAGCTTATTTCTATCTACAGCACCAATTAAATTATTGAATATTTCTAAAGTTGCTGTAACAGTGCTATGTCTTACTCTAATACCTGACTGAAAGTTAGTTAAAAATACCATAGTCTTTCAGTTGTTCACTAAATAAAGACCAGTGGTGGGATGTACAAGTACTTCATTGGATGGGACGTGTACAAATACAACTACTTTGTGACTGTATTTAAGTACATTTTTTATGTATCTGTACTTTACTTAGGCAGATTTAATCGTGGGTACTTTCAATTTCAACTTCACTGCATTTCTATAAAGCGTTATGTTACAGGTTATATCCAAGTCACATTGTGCTTATTTGATTTGTTCATTAATTTGAATGTAATCAATGGTGAGAGGGGAAATGGTCCACTGAACCACTGCAAAGTGGGAAAGTACTGTTAGACCCTCCCTCAAGAAGAGCAAGGCGGGTACGCAGCACCTGCAAAATCATTAACAGCCAAAATGGAGTTCACAAATGGTAGTCATCCAGAAGACCTGCGTCACCCATGACCTTATTTAAAACATTTAGTTGAGGTAACTGGGTCAAAAAATGACTCCTGGAGATTCCGGTGCCACCTTTGCCTTCCCAGAAAGCATAAACTTCTAGATTTCAAAAATTTACCATCAAATCTGAAAAAAACATATCAAGGTAAGTTCAGTTGCTAAACACTATCTGACCTTTGGGCATTGATTTGGGTTAGTGAAGTTTTATGTAATTCTACCAAGCTTCTCATTGAAATCGACTGCAATAAGAAAACAAAATTAAATTGTTATAAGCAGTCTGGGGAACATGGAGCGCAGTGTCTCCTGCCATGAATGTCCCAGGCAATGTTAAACTCCTCCACATCCTGGTTATTGAATTAATGCTAGCGTCATGTGAATAATGTTCATCTCATATTAAGAATTACAGTCTTATTCAATAAATTAGAATCTGACAAACAATGAGGCTAGTTTGTCAGATTTTGAAAACAAGTGAGGTATTAAACACTTTTCTTTTGACTCAAATGTCTAGTTTTTTTATTTGTCTATAATCTAATCAGAATTTGTAATGTTGCTTCAATAACTGTAAGCAACAAATCATCATCATTAACAAATAAAAGCTTTAAAAGAGTTTGAAGCAAATCAATCATGTATGATGCATTTAACTTGTGAGCTGAGATAATGAAATACATTAACTTTTCATAAATATTCTAATTTATTGAAAATGATTGTAGCTAAGGACTACTAGAGTGATGCAGGTCATCTCTGAAATCCTGATGAACAGAATCACAAACCTGAATCTAACTTTGCTTCAGAGAGTAAACACAATAAAAACATGATTTATCTGTAGTACTGTTCATTAAAATAGCACATTACTGATGTATTAAAATTAAATACGATAGGTACACTTAACAATATTGTAGTAGCCATTAGGTAATACATTCAGCAAGTACTTTTACTTTTAATGCTTTAAAAGTAAAAGTCAGTACTTTCTTACTTTAACTCAAGTAAAAATGTTAATATGGTACTTCTACTTTTACTAGTGTACATTTTTGTCTGTATTTGTACTTTTATGTATTCACATTGTTTGAGTACTTTCTCCACCACTGATGAAGACTCCTGTACAGACAGCTTAGAGATCATCTTATAGTTGTTCAAATTATTTGGGTTCCCACTTTCATAGAGTGAAGTATAAAACCGGACTTCCAAACTTAGAGCTGAGCTAAGGGAAAGTTAAA
>NW_006800175.1:1040059-1055369 GCF_000485575.1 Poecilia formosa
CTTCTGCCCAGTTAACTTTTAGGGAATGTGGGAGCCTGAAACAAAGAAATTATTTTTAAGGAAGAATTTGTGAACCTGAGAAGGCTGCACCCTATTAAGACCAGAGTAAATACAAACAAATAAAGTGGCAATTTCAGTACAGCAAATTTCCTTACAAAAGCAATCCATTTATGAAAAGTAAAATTTCCTCTAGTTTTTGTCTTACTTCTTACTTTCATCCTCAATGTGTTCTTTGATGCTTTCATCTGTGGCAGTCTTGTCAATCTTAGCAATGGGTAGGACCTTGATGATCTCTTCATAAAGTCCTTCAGGCTCCTACAAATTAGATTTTTAAAAAAGTTTTTAATATTTTGCAAATAAGTATATACAAGTCAAAAAACTGAGCTGCAAACTTTCTCTTCACATCGATATTCATGTTGAGGAGTGTTCCATATCCACACGAATGAATTTTAAGAATAATTTTATTAGTCAGACCAAATTTATCAGCAGAATGTACTCCAAATCCCTGAATTTAGATCTTTCAGAAAATATATATAACAACTGACTGAGTTAAACGTGCTCTATCAGGAGAAATGGAAAATATTTTGGTAAGCTATTATGAGGATATGAAGGATATCACAGAGCATATCATGCAGTGAAAAGACAATTCTTTATCTCACACACTCACTTGCATTATGCTGTTATGTTACTCCTGCAACTGACTTTGGAAGTTGGTTTTTCTGTTGGGAAAAACTTTGGTTTCGGTACTTGTGGACTACGGCTTCTTGTTTTTTTTTTTTTTTCCATCTAATCTTTTTCCCCAAGCCCCAAGTTGGCTTAAACAAATGGCCACTCATACTGAACTAGATGCTGTTGGAGGTTTTTTCTTGTTGATGGTGAGTTTGCCTTTTTGCAATCAGGGGGAGAAATTACAATAAGGTCACAGGGTTTTCTTAGAAAAGAAACTTTTGATAAAATCTATTTGACTACACTTCAACTATCTGTCTGACTGGATTGATCAAATTATGTTTCTTTACAAAATGTTATCCCTTTATCTTGTAACAGGCTCAGTGTGACATTTGATCAGAGTTTATACCCCATAAATAAACACACTGAACTGAATTATCCATCTATAATGGCTTTATCTTCTCCTTTTCTTTCTGCTGAGACTATTTTGGCTGTTGGGACCCATCAACCTGAAGTATTCAATGATCTTTGCTGTTTTGTCCTGAATTGGAGAAGCACACACAGAGTCCACTTGGGACTGTGAGAGGGCTAAACATTACTTTGGATTTCTGAGTAATGCAGAACTTACAATGGATGTATCAGTTAATATAACAAAATTCTCTCAATTCAAAAGATATCAAATTATCTTCACCCTTAATATAAGATACAATGCTTTAAAAACCCCTCAAATCCATTGTAGTGTTTTTCTAATTAAATTAAATAAAATAATCCACAAAGCTAAATTTTCTTAAAATTAATGAGAACACAAAGATACTACTTCAATCACTAAGTCTAATAAAAGCAATTGATTATTTCCTTACACATTTGATTTCCACATCTCCGCCTGTGGCAAACGTGTCTCCTTTATGATTTCCATGCAGAAAGAATTTTACCACAGTACCACAAAGTATTGATGGTGTCTTCTGAAACATTACCTGCATGGAAAACATTTTACAAAGAAAAACATAAATTATTATATTCTTTAGATTATTATTCTATAAAATTTAGGAAGCACTTACAATGTCCCCTGCATTGTATCTTCTGCCGTGTTGCTCAATAGAGGAGAAAACTGCCCAGGATTGTTGATTTTTCTCGGGCTGCCCTTCTGGTCGTTTCACAGTTTCTTTGTAGTCAATAAATTTCACCTGTTTGTCGAGCTTATCGTGACAGTTTTGTAGCCAGTTTGTAAACTCTTTCTGAATGTCCCCTCTTCTTGGGCATTTCTGTGAAACATTCAGAAACAATTGGTCACCTGAATGAATGGCAAAAAACTGTTTCTAATATGAAATAGTATGACAATAAAGCAGATGGTTACCTGAATAGGACAAATACGGGTGAAATGTGTGCCCGGTTGCTTCAACTGCTTCTCCAGTTCCATGAATTTCAGCTTGGTTGCACTGACATGAAATTTGCTATCAGTGAAAAGCACCCCAGAAAAGCGGCTATAGCATTCTTCTGGTAATTTAAATCCTTTCTTCTGGCACCAGTCAAATCTGGAACACAAAAATAATTTAAAAACACACCCACACGCACAAAAACACAGGATAATAACTTATATAAAAAAATATATTTAAATTTAAATTTTCAATTTGTTTTTTAGGTCCCCAAATATGGAGCCCTAGAAGGGACATATTTTATTCATAAATATTCATAAATGTATTTATGAATAAATATATTCATAAATCCTTATATAAATGTACCATGAAATAAATATTAAAACAAAAGTTTGTGATATATTAATTAATTAGTGAAATGTTTATTAAATAATTGAAATAGATTTGCTGCTCTTCTTGCAACATTATCATGATTAATTCTACCTGCCATGTTTGATTTAAGCTTTTATTTACACATTGATTCTTGATCACAGGGATTTCAGTGTCTAGATAATATGTTCTAATCCCGGATAGATATAAATAACAGCGAGAAATGTTTAAAATGTAATGGTATTGTATCGTGGCAACATGGATTTGCTATAAACAGATATATAACTGGTTGACTAAATAATTAATATTACAGCCAAGAAAACTGCAAACTCATTTTGCAGCTTATATACTTTAACCTGTAAGATTTACAAACTCCATACTTTTCTGAATAAGAATCCGAACATGGGCATTCAATTATGCTAAGGCCTTACTGTTGTGCCCATTTACAATTTGTTTCTAATTTTTGAAAGTTTAGGTTTAGTTTTTATGATTCGGTTCATTATTTTTTATTTCGAACCAAAGTAATGTGATCCATTTTGTTCTGCTGAAGCTGTTCTCATGAAGTTAATCAATACCAAAACCCTTTAACCACAAGTGAGAAACTGCTATATACCTCAGTGTACAAATAATTTAAAAACATAGTCTTAAAAATGAAAATCATTCCCATAATAAATAAATACATACCCAGAAATGGCGGTGTAAGGGATGAGCCGTCCGTTCCAGAAACACTGAAAGATGTCCCTCCTTCCTCTTGCTTGACCTGTGGCTCCAGACTCCCTTTCATTATTATAATCATCCTCACCAGGAGCTAAAACAAAAAACCAAATTATCTTTTGAGACGCATTTTACTAAGGGAATTATCAACTATAACACATCTCAGGCAAGCGCAGGAGAGGAAGGGGTTTGGGGCTTGTCCTCACAATAGCAGGAAAAAACCCTCCTCATCCCCAAACAAAGAAATGGTTTGGCTGCCTTAGTTCTGGACTAAATGTCCAGTTTTAGGGAAGATTTAGGGAAGTCTGTTACAGTGGGCGCAGGCTAATTGGTCAAGCTTAAAATCAATCACTGATTATTGGGCATTATTTATTGTGATGTATTTGTGAACAAACCAAGCTCAAACACAAATATTCCAGATATCACCATATTGTAGCCATGGTAACACAATAATCAAACTATCAAGATTATTCTTTACATGTTTACAAAGTAAACGTCCTAATTAAATCCTAAATGAACAATTTATTTGTATTTATTTTATCTCTACTGATGCATTAAATCAATTTAATAGCATTGTCATTGTCAATAAATGAGTGCTAAAGTTTTAGAATTGAACCATTTATAGGGGCCCCTGAATGTCTGGAGGGGTCTACCAGCAGCTACTGAGTTTTCTTTGCATTGATTACAATTCTAGATCTCAGACGTGCCAACAACAAAAAATTATATAGTGTTAACCCCTCTGAGCTTTTCTGATATTTAAAGCAATCTGCAGCCAAGTAGTTATAGAGGTTTAACAGACAGATATTGACTGACTGTTTAACATCTGACTGTTTAACTTCTATAACTGGGAACTAGGAGATAGGAACTAGGAACAGGAACTGCCTAGGAACCTGTTCCTGTTCCTAGAAACTAGGAACAGGAACAAGCTAAATAGCTAGTTCCTAGCTATTTAGCTAGGAAGTAAAATAGCAGCAAATTTGGTTATTTCACAACATACTTTATAACTAGTGACCTTCTCTCCTATGATCTGTTTAGAAACTATAGTGCCATATCAACACAGTCCTCCAGCACTGTCAGCAGCAGAAACCCCCGAACGGCAACATTATATCTATCGGGGAAAACAAATTAAATTTGCTTTGCATTGTTCCCACATGATGACAATGATATAGAATGATCTAATTAAATTTTACATTCTTGATTAATATGGGTTGTTGCTATGTTGTTTTACGGTGTTTAAAGATCTTGTTCAATGTGCCCCTTTTTAACTTTGAGCCACTGCCCCTCCAAAGGTCTCTGCACGGCCCTGTCACATCTGAATACCTTGATAAACAAATGGATCCTCAGGGTAGGTCTCCTTGTCATAAAGGAACGGATGATATCGAAGGAGACCCTCCACAATGCCTCTGTCTGGAGTGGTGGCCCTGAACTCAAATGTGTCTTTGGCTGCATTTATGAATAGAGTCTGCATGTCGTCTTCCACTTCTCTGAGATTCATCGTTTTGTTTTTCAAAGTCACCTGATGAATTTAAAGAAAATGGAACATTAAAGTATTTTAAAGATGTACAGAAGTTGTCAAACCAGTAAGAATTACTGTGATCAGCCTTACAACAATGTCAATTCTTCGGAAATCATCTGATGTTGGAGAGATGTCTGCTTTGCAGTTTCCATTGACCCCGTGAATGTAGTAATGATAAATGTGACTGAAACCCATGAAAAACAAACATTATGACCATGACCCACACATTAGACTTGTACAGACTTAATCTCAGGTGGATGAGTAAACTCACGCCAGCTCTCTGGTCCACTCCTTAAAGTTCTTTTTCAGGTAATTGATGTGGTCCTGAAATATTCCTGTGATGACAACCACAGTGAAGCTCTCTTTCTCAGTTTCTTCAGCGATGATGGTACGAAAAAATTGCTCATCATCTGTTATGTGTGAGAAGTCACCAGGCTGCCAGATGAAGGAGAAATTGTCCTGTTCATCTCAACAATTCCAGAATCATTGTTTTTCTTTGATAAAGTAAAAGCCCTCACCATCCTGTTGAGAATTTTGCTTCTGTAAACGTCCTGTTTCTTCTGTTCTTTTTTCTGGAATTCATCCTTTGATAGAACCAACTCATGAACATCCGGAGAGCCTAGAGGTCTGCTGATCATCTGTTAATTGTAAAACATGTATACTTTTTTTTTTGCCATGTATGTTTTTTTACACATTTAAGCTGACTTAAGAAAAACTGATTCATTTTATATGAAAATATACAACAAAATAACTGTTACTTCCCCATCTGTAATTCTTTTAATGTGTCAAGTACAAAAGTTTGTACTTTGTTTGGAAAGTGGATGTATCAGTATGCTATACCATATAGAAATGTAAGTGACTGTCCTAACTCCTCTCTTGAAATGAATTAAAAATGCTAATGGACTTACTCTCACAGCATTCCCCATGTGGAAAACCGCTCGTTTTCCTCCAACTCCGAAAAAGGAAATGTCACTGTTGAGACTGCGAGGCACATGAGCAGGATGAACATATCCCTCTGCTTCACTAAATTCCACCACAAATTAGATTAAATAAGAAAGAAGTAATATATCAGGGTTCTTCTTAAACAGACTGGTGAAAAGTTTTTTTTTCTGAATATTTTTCAAAACAACAACTAAAAAAATACAACCTTTCAAATGTGCTATTTTCCCTTGTGAACTTAGAGAGTCTGTAAACAGCCCAGTTATTGAGATGCTTGGAGGTCATACCAGACCCATTATCCAAGACAATGATAGCAGGCTTCCCCAATGTTTTGTTAAAAAGCTGTCCAGAATGGAAAGGAAAAAAACACAAGTTATGCACAATTATTAAAATAGAATTTAGGGGCTTCTACTTTGGTTAATACACAATTTATTATGCCTTGTAAGTATTCATTCACATAAAACCTTTACCAACCATCCTTATCTCTATACTCCTGCTTCCAGTGTTTTTTGCTGTTGCTGAAAGAGCATTGTCCACCAGCTCAGCAAGAGCGCAGGCTGAAAGAAATGACACAAAAACACCAGATGGTTAAGGTTTTAAGCTGTATCTCTTGTTCCCAGAGTATGATCACCACTTTGACTACATTAATACCCACGCAGTGATTTCTGGCCCTCGATAAAGTATTCATTTGCCCCACTTTCAATCAGTGTGTTGTAGTGAGGAACAAAGTTAATCTCTTCCTCAACTGAAGACAGCAGGACTTGGTCTATTTTTTGTAGCAGATAGAGGGTGGTGCCATCTTTCAGTTTTTCTGAAATGAGTGAAAGAATAATATTCTATGTTCTCATTAGTGTCTTCCTCTGTTTTGTAAACATGAACAGGTTTACTTACCAAATTTATCAGCATCCACTATTATTCTGTCAGTTGTTGTCAACACAAATGTCTCATTTGAAGGGACAGAAAATTTCTGTGGGGACAAAAAACAATGATATCTGATCCAGTTAAATAATTTTTGAGAACAGACACTGATGTGGGATGAAAACTACTGGCCATTTATTTACATCAGTGGTGCTCATTTACCTTGGAAAAAGGACATGATAGGAAGACCTTTTTTGTGATTAAGTGCAATACTTTGGGAAATTCATATAATTTTCATAGTAACTTATGACTTATGTGTGGGGAATAGATATTTGATACACCACAATTTTTAAGTTTATAAGAGGTCTATAATTTTTTATTGTAAGTACACCTCAACAGTGAGAAACAATTAGCAGTTAAAATGACTAATTATTTTAAAAATAATAAAATATGAATTTATGAACCTTCTTTCCAATTCTGTTCCTCACAACTGATCTGCAACTGTGGTGAAATGTTTACCTATGTGGAGAGTTATAATATCTTATTGTTGAAATTTAGCATTAAATCAAATCCCATATTTTTCAAGTTGAGAATTTTCAGGCATATGAGAATTTTTATGGAATAAGAAAAAAGTATAACTTTAAAGAAGGCAATTTAAAAAGTTTAGAGCTTTTTAAAAAATCCATATTCTAAAAACATGCTAACACTGTAAAAGATGAACATACAATCTGACACTTAAACTGTATCTGTTTTCACAACTGTGACCCTGTCCTAATACTCTACTTTCACACTTGTTCTGCCCTTGTGTCCTTCAAATGTGCGTTCATCTTGAAAGGGTTTGAATGCGTAGTGTGTCCCACATTCTACACATCTGGCTTTTACCCCGCCCATTTTGTGTCCGATGCAGACTTTAGCGAAGTGCATTACCCACAATTCATTGCTGCATGTGATTGTTTGAGACAAAAGGCAAGGTTTTATTTTTTTTGTTTTTATAGAAAATTCAAATATGACAAGGCACACATTAGTAACAAGTTTGATAAACTGAGCAGAAAAAGAAGAAATAAAAAATAGTCAGAGGAAAGTAAAATAACATGTTACAAATGCAAGACAAATTTCAAATCTTAAATTAGGCTTTTGTGATGTTGCAACGTTTAAGCACTTTCTTAAATAAAATTATTTAACTTTAAAAATGGAGGGGATTTTGTGGATAAAAAACTTAACCAGATATTAAATTGTTAATATCATAGTTTAACTCTTCATCCTGTGAGAAGACCAAATTTCATTATATTAAAACTTAAAGATAGAATAGATTTCTTCTACAATATCTTTCTAAAAACATTAATGAAGTTGCAATTGAAAAGAGGTGTATTGTCTCAAAATCTCATTCATAAAACGCACAGGAATTTATATTTATTTCTAATTTCTTTTGCAGAAAGTCATTACAGAGAAGATTTAATGCTTTATTACGAAACTATCTATCCATCCACCCATTTTCTGTACACCCATGTCCCTTAGTGGGGTCGGAAGGTGCTGGTGGCTATCTCCAGCTAACGTTCCGGGCGAGAGGCAGGGTACACCTTGGACAGGTTAATTATGAAACCAATATCTTAAATTTTTTTGTGAGAGTGGAATGGAAACCTATTCGGTTTTTATTTTCTGTAGAGATCTTATCATAATTTTTAAACAAATGTTTTCTTCTTGATTACTTTCTTGTAACATTTTTGGTAAAGACACAACATTCATAGATTCTTTTAAAAGGGATATTTTAGTTCCATTAGTCTTTTTATTTTTCACAATATGGCATCAGGGCTTGTTTTTTCAAATTTTATATATGTTGTATGTTTGTCCTTAACTTAATTGTAGTTAGCACATTAACTCCAGTTTATAACAAACTAACTTTTAGTCACATAAAAGACATGTGTTTTTTTTTTGTAACAGCTGAATATGCAACCATGTCTCCAATAGTCAAATCGCAGACTGTTGAATCGATTATTATTACATTTTAATGTGTATTTTTTGTCATCCTGAAAATATCACAAAGTTCACAAAGCAAGCTAAGTTTGTCACAAAAAAAGAAAAAAAATCAACTTTCAAAATTGAAGTATTCAAATATATTTTGTTTCACTCTGCTGAACATGTGTGATTACATCAAACTTTGCTCCATATTCAACAAGTGATAACAAAACACATCTGAACAGTTAAAAATATCCAGCAATGCCTTTGGTAAGCAAAAATACCTTTACTGTATATTTAAAATATTTTTTTTGTTGTTGCAGTTGTACTTCTTAGCAACATAAATGCCTAAACAGTGACTAATCCCACCATTTTAGATGTTGAAGTTACGACACAGCGTCGAACTGTCCCAATTCTCAAATCTTTGCAAGCTTGCAACCTCCATACTCAAACCCTAATGTGCACTTCAACTGAATCCACACTTCATTTAGCGGTGTTGGGTACAGCCTGAGTATTGGGATTGGGCCTGTGAGTTTGCGTCTGAATTACTTTCATTTCTCTTCATTATCATCTAGTTTGTTAGAAACTGTGATGGTTTTGACCAGAAGTTTTATTGGAAGGCCATGCTGCATAATGTGCTGAATTTTCAAGATAAGCTCTGCTGGTCTCAGGTACTTCTTCTGCCAGGATGTTTCGTTTCACCAAACCAAACCATAACTCCACTTGGCAGTTGGTTTCTCTGGTTTTGCCAGTTCCATCTATTGTCTTGTGTCTCGTGTCATTTCAGAGCCCCAAACTCTGAGCCCACTTCACAGTGGGATGATCCCCATGTAGTTTTTCAGCAGAACATCAATTATACCAGGACGAAGTAATGATGTTCTATGTCGGTTGACTCACTCGACAGAAAGTCGGACTGTGCTTGGTCCTGTATCACTTGAAAACCAACAATGCTGCTATGTTTTTCAGTGAAGCCTTCTTCTGCTTACGTGTTGTTGACTATCTTGATCCTTGTTCTTCTTGTTTTGCAAAATGCAGCTGTCGAGGTAGGTTTAACTTGTTTTCACCTAATGGGTATATTATTTTGCATCAAAGAGTGCACAGATGTTACTCATCTCAGTGGCATGCTGTAGACTTTGGCAGTTCAGTAGGTATGCAAAGCAGAATGTTGCATACTCTTGTGTGCCTCGGTCTGCTAAATGCTTGGGTCACAGATTTTATAACATGGGCAGACCACAGATGCAACACTGACGTTTTTCATGCCAGCAGTTTGTCCATATACAATGTAAAAATGCTGTGGGAAGGTACACAGAAATACCTTCCTTGTTGAAAGATATAAGCACGACAGACTACTGATGGGGTGTGGCCCATCAGTAGTCTGTTTCAACCTGTGCAATTTATATTCTTGTTGTGTGTGACAGTTTCGTTTTTAATTCCATTAGTCAATGGGAAATGGAAGGAATGCTATGGCTGTTGGTGATAAATTTGGTCACAGGCAAGGGAGGTTTATCCTTGCCCATGCCTGGCAAAACTAAAGTGTAATATAAAACTTGCTTGTCTTGATCAGGGATTTTCTGGACAACACTGTCTGTTGTGTCAAGGTGGAGAGGGTAACAAGTGATGACTGTCTTAGATGTTGTTCCAAAATCCTTATTCTTGTCTCTGTGCATAGGTGAACCCCAAATGGATCTATTTATAGATGTTGAGAATAACCCTTAGATGTTTCTTGAGTACTTACTTCTTTAATCCCTTTCTGAGTTAACATGAGTTCAAGTATGAATTCATTGTGGAGTCTTGTACTCTTCTTTAACTCAGATTATATTTTCCTTAAGACATCTTTGTTTAGGCTTTTTGTAATGTTCTTGCATACCCCCAATTTGTTCAGTTGGTGTCTACTTGAACATTGAATAATAGTAATGGATTATTTGCTGGTCTTAATTGCCTTTTTTTTTGGTGTGTGACCTCACCGAAATGTTTCACAGAAGAACAGTTTTCTATGTAATCTGATTCGAGGTCGAGGATGATTTTTTTCTGAAGGTGTGCTTTGCATGACACCCATTAAAAATGCATTGTTCATGAGGATGAAAAATGCATGAAAAAAAGAGACTTTTTTTTTTTTTACGACTGCTGTTCATATTCACATGCTAATTATTTTCTATTAACTTATTATATAATGTGTCAGTCCAAGGGGGAGGTATTTGACTTTGACCATATTTGGTTTTATTTTGTTCTGCTGTTTCCTTGTTATCTTAATTTTAAACATTTTAGGGCCTGCATTGCACTTTTTGTAGTCACTTTGGTTGTCTTCATATTGTCCTTTTTTGTCCCTTGCTTTCATTCAGTTCCTCTTAGAATTAGTGTCTTTTTTTGTCTTCTTTTCCATCCTCATTTCCATCCTCATTTCCATCCTCATTTCCATTCACATTTCCATCCTCTTTCCTATACTCTTTTGTGTCCTTTTTTCCTATATGCTGTTCTGACTGTGGCTGTTTTGGATGGATTTCTGCTTTTCCCTGTGACTGCTCCCTGTCCTCAATCGTATTTTGTCCTGTGTATTCAGAGTAAACTTCTTGTGCTTAGATATACTATGAAGACTTTGTGTGTCAAAGCCTTTATAGGGCTGAACATATGGTTGTCCTTTTCGATCCCTTGTCCTTGTCTTAATGGGTTTTCTCCCTGAGTTTGTGCCTTTCTGTCTTCTATTACATCCTCTGTTCTGTCCTCTTTTTCTGCTGCTCTGACTGTGACTGTTTTGGATGGATTTCTGCTTTGACCTGTGGATGCTCATTGTTCTCAATGGTATTTCATCCTGTGTAGTCAGAGGACTTTTCTTCTCTTATACCACCCTTGGCTTCATCTTTGTTCTCGCTCACTCTGGCTGTAGAGGAGCTCTTAACATTACCCTTCTCACTGATTTCTCTACCTAATGAGGAACATATCCAAAATAAAATATATTAGGTGTAAATTTGGACATACAAAAAATTTCCAGCTTTTGGCCGCTTTGGATTTTTGTATTAGATTTTCACATGCGCGACTGTACAAGGAGTTAAGGTGCCTTCCTTTACAAGTGCCTTTCAAAGAAAAAGGGTACCTCTGGTTCATGTTTCACTCACTCTTTGAATTGCTTACCAACGGCATCAAGTTCATGCATTTGGAAAAGGAAATTATGTATATGAAAAGAAATATACTCTATTTGTAAAAAAAAAAAAAAAAAAAAGAAAAACAAAAAGAGAAAAAAAACCCTGGTGATATTTGACAAATAATACCGTGGACAAAATAATCTTTCTGGATTCATAAACCCATTTTGCTACCAGTGGTCTACCTCAAGAAGACACTCAGGAAATGCCATCCAAATCTGATGTATTTTCAAATAAGAGCCATTCAAAATAAAGTCTATTTCACACATAAATATATATCCAGATAAAAAATTATAATAACAATGTAACAGAATAACTTCACACTGATTTTCATTCAGTGGATCACATGACTTGGACGCTATTTAAAAAACATCTTTTTTTAAAAAATATAGAATTATGTGAAAAATATAAGGGCTAAAATGGAATAAAAATAAAAATTAGAGTGCCTCATCTGTTCACTCTAGTACAGTGTTTCTCAACCGTTTTTGGGCCAGCGCCCCCCTAGCCTTTATCCAGGTCCCTCACCGCCCCCCACCAAAGAATTTGTAGGCTACTTTACTCTGACTATTATTTTATTATTAATATTACTATCACTAGTGTTGATGATGTTTTGATTTATATGTTTGTTTCTGTATTTATCATCAAAAATAATTTCCCAGAGAACAAAAAAGCCATGGGAATAGAAATTATTTTCACAGGTGTCTACGAAAAATGCAATGAACATTCAAGTTAAAATTGGTAAACCTAACAGCAGCCAATCAGAGTGGAAACAATATTCTTATTTTGTGCCATTTTCTATTTGTTAAATATTCCACAAAATGACCAGATAAAAGATGTTCAACATGCCAGTTTAAACTTTGAACTATTTGCAAAACAACTGAGCTCTGCAACATTAAAACATGGATAGAACCGTAACTACATTAATCATAGCTCTTCTTCTCTTCAGTGTTTGTCGGTTTCTTTTGGTGCAGCTCTGTGCTGCCTTCAGGAGAATGGGACATCAGAGTACCATCCATAAAATTTCACCCACATGGCATTTATTGTGCAAACCAGAGCTTTCAGTGGAAAACCAAAAGTTCCAGGTCCTTTAATGCTATAGAAATATGAGACAGAAACATGGATTATATCTTTATATAGACCTGTCTATTGATTTATTGATTTATAGATTAAAACTTTTACTGGACAGAAATTACAAATGTAACCCAGTCTAAATTAAAGGTATTTTGTTTGAGTTAAGTTCATGAAGGGTGAAATAATTTAAAATGTGTTAAACATGTTTGCTTAAATATGTTAAAATTGTTATAAATAAGTGTTAACAAAAAGCTGTATTTACAGGTATTTGATGTAACAGGATATAATAAGTTAAAATATTTGGGAAATATGTAGTTAAAATAGAAAGAAATCTTTACCATATTTTATTTGTAAAATGTTTGTAAGAGGAAGTGGTGTAGAGCACAGCAACCTTACTGGTCCGTGGTTGGCTGAGGGTCAGGGGCAGATGGGAGAAAGGAGTGAAGAGACAGGAAGTAATGAGAGAGAGGGAAAGAAAAAAAGAGACTAGAAATTTCCTGCAGAAATTTTAAGGGGCCTGCCAAAGTGTGCCCGTCGGATTGGACCCAGCGTTCCGATGCTAAAAATTAGCCTTAATGCTAAAGAAAGCTTCAATGTAGTCACAATGTAGTCAATAACCTGTGGAGAGTCTGAAGCATGTGGACTACGCTGTACTTGTACCATTCAGTGTGTTAAAATTAATGTATAAACTAAAATATCCAAAAATGCTCATGTTAGCATGAAGACTATCAGTAGCATGTGGGGCATCACTAGCATGTTGTCTGTTATTGACTTACTCCATTCAGTATACTAAACTTGGCAAATAAGTAAGAAAATTAACTAATAGGTTATTTTAGGTAAAATGCTAATGCGTGCAAGGAAGTGCACTAGTGGGTAGCAGTGAAATGCTAATGTTTGTGCTAATGTTAATAAACTGCCTTGCTGTGCAAGGCAGTTCACTATCCTGAGCAAACAAACATAAAAAAAGCTTAATATTATTGCACCGCCTACGGCGGTGCACTAACGTGTGGGAAGTATGCAGGCTTTTATTTTGAAACTTTCAGTAAGCTTCATTTGAAATGGCAACACTAATCCCATGTGTAACAGTGGTTTGGTTAAAACAGTTATCTAACACAAAAAAGAGCAATTACATGATGTAAAAATTATCAAGGCTTTTATTTTGAAAACTTTCAATAAGCTTCATTTGAAATGGTCACACTAATTGTAATAGTGATCGGGTTAAATCAGTTATATGATGCTCAAAGCACAAGTAGTTCAGAATACCAGCCAACTCCTCCTCTATAGTAACAGACAGTTCCGCCATGTTGTAGTTCTGACATGCTGCTCAGGCCTCTGTTTTAACTGAGACTTGGCCACAGATAGAACTACAGCTATGGCAGTTATGGCTGCTGGTTTGTAGTCCAGAGCAGCTGAGGCCTCCTCTGTAATGGTTCCACCATGTTGTAGTTCTGACCTTCTGCTCTGCCCTCTGTATTAAAGTGTTCCGCCATATTTAGAACTACAGAGTCTTTGTAGTCCAAACCAGCAGCTCTATCTATCTATGTATTCTGTTGCTATAGCGATTAAGCCTCTGCTAACTGCTGTGTGTGTGTCAGAGACTTTATCTAACTTTATGAGACACCCAGTCAGTTTTAATGGAAAAAGCAGTCCGAACGACTGCTTCCCGTTCAGGATCCGGAAGGCCGATCCAAAAACCGTTTGAAGCATATGAGAGGGCTATTTCTCATCTCATCTATTACCGCGATTCATATCTGTAGCTTATTCACAGTAACTGCAGTGATGAGAGAAAAATAGTGTGCGCTGAGCTCAGAAATTTTTCAGAAAAGTCTGAAAATGAATGGTGGAGTGCCTGAAGGTACCCTGTCACTTGATTTTGCTCTGAAGCACCTTGACAAAAAACCGTCAGCCTTAGAGAAATTTTGAAAACATTTTACCGGAGCAGGCATGCGTATAAATGTCATGACCGACTTTCATACCAATAGAGCAATTTTTGCACCCATGAGAGCGATTTCAAAATTACTTTGTGGTCAAAATTCCACTCAATGCAAATTCTAGATTTATGAATCAGGATCATTAGGTGATTGTTTCTTAAAGGAGGCCATTCAGCTTTTGCTGATTTATGATTTATTTTGGAGAGAGGAAGTCTTTTATTTTGAAGAATGCTTAACAGGATCTAGTTTTGTCTTTTGCCACTGTCGAGCCTTCTGTTGATTTCGGTTGCTTGGTTACGAACAGCCGTTGCCATTTTGTTCAGCAAGTGTACTGTTAAAGAAAATCTGAACAGAAACTGTTCAGCAAATACGTCTGAGCCTCCGTTATAATCTCCCTTTAGCCATTTCCCAAATCAGAAGCTACAATCGGAAGCCAACTTGAGCTTCAATCCAGACAGTCAAGAACGCCGCTACAGCTAGAGGACCGGACTGACGTTTCCTTCGGTGCAGTCCCGTTCTGTTTAGGATCCTGCTCAGAGTACGCATGCTATTAATGGTTTTAACCACAGTGCAAAGCAGCATCCGTATCTCTACATGTTGTAGACCAAACATGAAAGGAAACCTGACCAATTCATGTAAGCCACTGTACTAGCCTAGCATAATACCGCCACTTCCTGGACATAAAATTATCATGTTTTAACAAGATACATATCACGTTTTAACGAGATACGTATCACGTTTTAACAAGATACTATCACGTTTTAACAAGATACATAACACGTTTTA
>NW_006800175.1:1056269-1059277 GCF_000485575.1 Poecilia formosa
TGTACTAGCCTAGCATAATACCGCCACTTCCTGGACATAAAATTATCACTAACAAGATACATATCACGTTTTAACAAGATAAATATCACGTTTTAACAAGATACATAACACGTTTTAACAAGATACATAACACGTTTTAACAAGATAAATATCACGTTTTAACAAGATACATAACACGTTTTAACAAGATACATATCACGTTTTAACAAGATACATAACACGTTTTAACAAGATACTATCACGTTTTAACAAGAGACGTATCACGTTATAAGGTGATAGCGCTCGAATTTTTTTTTTTTCCTGCGTGATAGCAATGCGCTTCCGTATCACATAACTTGGAAGCTATTGAAGATTTTTTTTTAACATAAGACTTATTTAAAATATTGAAAATAACTGACAGTTCAATAGAAACAAGTGGTAGTGTGAACTATCATTGGTTGTGTCCCAAGGCAAAACAACCATTTTTGTAAATTTGTTGGCAGTTCCTAATGAACCTCCGGGCGTGAACGTTCCTGAATCGTATCAACCTTGAGCTAGAGACGCTGCTTACTCCATGAAGCGCAAATATCCAGTAACCAACTTGAAACCCTCTTCACCACGGTATTAAACCTTAGTAGCATTCATATTTTAGCAAGTGGTTCCTGCCAATAACACTATAAAGAGGTAGCATTACCTTTTGAACAACTCGTACAAAGCCTTTGAAGTCCAAACCGCTGGTTTCCAAAGTTTTCGTGATGATCTTTTCAAACCGGCAGTCCTTCACTTGGATCATCTTGGACCTTACGGCGTTGACTGCAAGAGCGGGAAAACTGCGTGGTGTTTAGAGATTGCCCTTAATGCAGTTGAAGAAAACAAAACTTTGTTTACATTCTACTCTGCTCAAAAATATATTGGTCGAATCTCTGGAGCTTGAACTATTTTCTATCTGGTTTCAATCAGGGAGTCTCTCCATTATGAAATGCCCATTTCCTGATTCAGAAATTGTGGTTAAAGTTCAGCCGTTAGAATCCACCCACTAAACAAAGAAACACTGTAATTAACAGACCCACCCACCTGGGTTGTGCAGAGAGTTCTTCTTTCTATTGTCTGTTGCTTCCGCCTCTTTTCTGTGCTTCCTAATAACATGGAGCTTTAGCTGACTGCAATGACTTTGGCTCATACAAGATATAGAAAGGAGATCACAGCTGGTTAAATATCAGTGGGAACCATGTTTGTTCAATTAATACAGGGAAATGACAAACTTGAAAACAAGGAAAATTCTAACTTGTCTGACAAAGTTGATCACTTCCCATTTTGCATTTTACTTGGTTGTAAGCTTTTCCGTTTTGTTAATAATAAAGCAATGGCCCAAATGTATGGTGCCCAGAAAGGACCTTAATTATTGTATATATGAAATTGATTGAAAAACAAAAACAAATGGTGAACCTAAATGTCAAATTTTAATCTTGAAAAATAAGAGAAGTAAGTAAAACGGTTTTTCTTACATCTTTATATTTTAGCTTTTCTGTTTGTTTCAGTTTCAGATTAGTCTTTCATTTTCTGAGCTTACTTTACACATTCAAGCAAAAAAATTTTTTTTTACTTGCTATAAATCTTTGGCTCAGATTTCATGGGGTGGAGTATCTGCTGTCAACTGTCAATCGTGATGGCAGCATGCCATACATGGCTGAAGTGTCTGTTCCTATCATGTCACGTTAAAGAAACATGGGAAGTTTGATCAGCTTCCTGGGTAAATTTTAGATTTCATACAAGTTGTATTCACATGTCTTGGTAAAATAACTATTCTAATCTTTCTTAGCAGGGGACAGGAGAGAATGAAAGTATTTAACTTCTTTTCTTCATACATGATTGTCAGCAACACCTGCGGTGTTGTAATTTCCCATGTTCACAAAGTATCCGGAGCTGCTTTGGTGAACAGTTAAGAGTTTGCTTTGTCTCATACTGCTCTCTGTTTCACTGAATGTAGAACCACAGCAGTGATACAAAGTGAGCCACATGGAAGAACTTGTTTTAAATATTCACAAACCAGACAAGAACGACTGAAGAGAAAATATATGAATAATCGGAGGCTCCTCAAAATTAGGAACAGGCTGGCTACACCTTTAATGAGAATCTAGAGTTTGTTATGGATGGATGGAGTATGATGGCTCTTGGAAACAACTGTTCAAGACTTAACTGTGTTAGATTTTAAAATTAAATACATCAATTCTAAACTGATGAAAAAACAACTTTAAAGGAAAAAGACTGAAAAATGAAAAAAAAAATATTAAAGACCTATTTAAATCTAGAAATAAGAAAAAATCCGAAACAAATGCTGTACATGCAGTTAAAAATCTAGTTCACCAACTCAAAATCCCATTAAGTTGGAAAGTGCCCACATGTCGACATCTCTACTTTATTTCATTTTGTGTTTGTTTTTACATCAGCATCTACCAGCAGTTTGACAACTTGTCTTAAATGTTTTGTTTCTTTAGTGCACACATCCAAACCGACTCGTCATCCAGGATCCTCTGCTGTTCAGTTTTTGAGACACCAACACTGACAGTTAATTTTCACTTTCACAGACTGCTCGCTTTTACACAAACAGAAAAATAGATCCAGATATTTTTGGGGTGTATAAAAACACCATTAGCAGTGACTACTTCATTTTAACATAAGAAACAACATGTGCATTAGATGTGCTCATTTAGGTTTTACACTTCTAAATAAAAAATGCCAACTTGAAAAAAATGGTACACAAATAAAAACACAATTTGGAAACAGTTTATTTTTTTTTTTTTAGAAACAATGACTTACAGTGCCCGTCTTCCAAGTAAATTCACTTTAGAAGTTGTAAACTTAAAACATTCAAAACGGATTAAAAAGAAATAGCAAAACAACAAAATCACAAGTTGAACTAAAACGTCTCTGGCAAATCCCTGGATCTTCATCTTGGGCGTTTTATCATGAGCCCAGAAGGCTCTGAAATGTCTTCAGGTCCTCGTTTCCCTGAAAAAAAAAAAAAAAAA
>NW_006800176.1:0-13909 GCF_000485575.1 Poecilia formosa
AGGGAGCTAGTTAAAAATTATTCAAAATAAAATCTCAAATTTTGAAACAAGTTGTTTGCTTCTTATCTTTAAGCTCATTTTATTACTTTCTCATTTTAAGCAAATAAATATGTACACATTTAGTATGTAACTGTTCTTTGTTCAGCTATTTTTGAAAGTGTTTAGCAAATTCTTTTTTACACTGGCTAACTTGTTTTCGACGATCTCCCTCCCGTCAGACAGTCGGTCATTAAAGCTCAGCTCTTCTGAAGGTCAAGGTCTCCGCAGGGGGCTTTACGAGGAAGTTTCCCCGCCCAGGCATCAGTGAAGGGAGAGGTCTTTCATTTAAATACCAATCATTCTCTGAGAAAACCATTAAGCCGCACACCTTTCAGCTTCTGGCTGCAGTGATATTTAACATTTTTTTGTTATTTATTTTCCAGGCTGTGTGGCATAATGTGTGAAGTCTAAAGATACTCGAGGCCCATGGCTACTGCAGTCCCCAGTTCCTGTTTATGTAAACACTGTTACAAGAAAAGAAACTGTGTAGTCACGCACACATCCACACAGAGCCTAACAGTTGTCTCAGTGTTTACCCAGGCAAATATGCTCTCCTGCCCACAACCTGGAGGAATTTCTTTGTTTGTCTTTAGTCTCCAGAGTCTCCCCGGAGGTGTCTATTCTCTTCTTATGTGATTCTTCCTTCAGCATCCTCTGTGGGGCTGCTTATCCTTCTCTTTTGGCCTCTCCCGTACTTACACACTTTCTGTATCCCTCCCTTATCCCCCATTTGCGCCATCCTTTGCCGACTCCTCTCCTCAAAACTCCTCTCCTTTCCTCTGAACCGCCCCTAATTTAGTCCTGTGTGTTCAGTGTATCGCTTTGATTTTCTTCCTGCTTGCAGCTGAGGCACGGTGAGTCACCTGCTGCTGTCCAAGCCTACGGCTGTGGGACCGTCCAGCCCACACACACACACTCTCGACGCACACAGAAACGGTGAAGCTCCGTCATATTATTCACCCTGCCTCGCCTTGCTATGTAAAACATTTCTGTCATCCCGTCATAATTTGAAATGTGATGAGAAATTTGTGAACATGCATCACCTGGACCAGAACACTGATGTTCCGCATGGACATTTTTTGTTGGTATTAGAGGTTTTTTGCTGCCGTGCTTCAGAGATCCTCTTTTCTTTTAGGGTGCATCAAGGCTCTGTACTTGGACCCATGCTATTCTCACTCTACATGATTCTCCCTGGCTTTGTTTAAGGAAACGTCTCTTTTTATGGCTGTGTGGAGGATATTCCAGTCAACTTTCAGTCAAAGCGTAACAATTAAGTTACTGTAGAAACGACACTGCCACATATTTCCTTAATTTCAGCAACAATCAAACGGATCAATCATGTTTTTGTCACACGTGTCCAGAATGATAACTTTGAATTTGGATGAACCTGGTGACTTTTGTTAAATCAAATGTGAAAAGTTAATATTTCTTTAAAGTGAGACCTTTGTCGTCAGAGGTCATGTTCTGTTGATGTTGAAAGAGTGATTCCTGCTACTATTACTTTCCAGATGGATGCTTGCATGTGTTTTGAATGTTGGTGTCAAACCTCGCTTTCACCTCTCAAGTTGGTCCAGAAGACTTTAGGCTAGGAAACGTGATCATATGTTACGTCGTACATCCCACCATTTCCTCTCTACCAGGATCAAGACTTTCCTGCTGTGATAGAAAGCTCTCATTGGTCAAATCTCCAGCGACCAATGAGAGATCCCTCTCTGCCTACCAAATGTCTTTTAGGATCACGTAGGTCAGGGATCATGTCCTCCTAGATGGTCTAAGCTTTCACACAGAGGTCACCGGGCCGTTGCACCCTAGACTGTGGAAACAACACGGTTCAGAGCGCTCTGGTTAGCACCTGCTGTTGTTCACAAGTGCTTTCAAAAATCTTGTGCTAAGAAAAGGACGAGGAGGATGTGCAGCAAAAAGAAAAACAAAGGCCTTTATGGTGAAGCTCTAAAATTCAACAAAGCCTTAATAGTTTCATATGTTTTTCTGCTTATTTTGCATATTTGTTGCATTTTAAGCATGAGGCGTTATTTTCAAAAATAAGTAAAATAAATAAATAAATAAATAAATAACTTTATGTCCTTAACTATCAAAAATAGAAAATTACATTAAAGGGCACTATATCACGTGAACAGGCACGAATCTTATTAAAAAGCTTCTTCATAAAAGCTTCAGGCTCATAAGGAGCATTGATTTTGGAGTTGCGTATTATTTCAGCTAATCTAATGTAATCAAGATCTTTCTGCGTAAGATTAAAAACATGAAGCGGTGTGCAAAGGGAAGCAAGCAGTCAGATTTCTGAAGGCCCTGAATGCTACAGCCTTATGTGCCTTCAGGCTGTCTAAAGCAGGCAGCCAACAGAGGCAGGAGCTAATGCTAATGCAAGTTTTTCACATTAAATCCAAGGCTTCTTCAGCGACTGGTGTTTTGCTGACTGCCTACCCAATCCAATAGCAACTAGTGGCCAGATGGGCTCAGCATGACACTTTCTGTAACGTACTGCCTGGCAGTGTGCATCCGGAGCCAAACACTTCGTCTCTCCCATTTCCTTTGTGATACAGCCACTCTTTATTGGAGCTGTTGGTGCTGTGCACCATAAATGTTGTGCTTCACTTTCAGCTTTTCTTCGTTTGGTATTGCATTGAGACTGAAGTGGCGTCTGATCTGCATTGGGTTTATTGAGACTTGATTGATTATTCAGTTGCTGCCTGTTTTAATTCTCCCCCTTTCCATGTTCAAAGTTTGTTTCTAGCTCCTTTGCTCCTGCTTTTTACTCTCATCTCTTTGAATGTTTGTGTTCACATGCGTCTTGTTTGTCTCTCTGTATCCCAGCCTTCTCCCTTGTCAGCTGCCAGTTTCTTGGATCGTGGTTGTTTGTTTTCTGCAGTCGAGTTTATCCAGCTTGTTACCCACCTGTTTGTGTGTGTGTGTGTTGGATTTTCATAGGCGGTGTTTTTGTTTGTTTGGACTTTTTCTGTATTCGAATCAGGTAGTGGGTAGAAGGAAACCCTCAACTGCTGAAATTTTAGGGAGACACAAAAAAAAGTGAGAAATTGGTAAACAATCAGGCAAAAAAGTGTTGAAAGTAATTAAAGCGGTTCAAAAAGTGCAAACTATGGGAACTAAACAGATTCTTTTGGGACGTTTATTCCACCATCAGGTAAAATTTTTGAATACACATTAAAAAATTTTGCATATTAATGAGAAAGGTCTAGTTTATTGTCACGAGCACAGAGGGCATCAAAATTACCCAAACTCCAGTAAATTTTCTGATGTAAAAAAAACTTGAGACCATAATTGTTTAGTTGGACAACAAAGAAAAATAATAATAAAAAAAGAACTATAATCTAGATTACTAAATGTGGAACTTTTATAGTCACTTCATCATCCAACTTTCTTATTGTCACACATGCAGACAACTACAGTAAATCTGATTAAGGTGAAATGAAGCTTTGGCGTCCTGATAGGATTTTCCTGACATTTGCCCATTCCTTTCTTTTAGAGATAGTTTACAGAGCAGGTACAAAGGGGAAATTGGAAATGGCAGCGCTGCAGGGATTTCTGCTAGGTGCTGGTCGTGTTCTGCAGAAACAATCTATGTATATTTTCTATATTCCCAGACTGATGAGCATTACTCACAAGCAAAACAGAGTGGTGGCAGCATCATGCTGTCTGAGCACTTTTAATAGAAGGAAAGTTGAAATTAAAATCAAATATGCTTCAATAAAGTATATCATCAAGGGGGGCTATTTTTATTTTTTTTTTCTTTCTCCATTAATCATGGGGTATCATGACAGAGTCCTTGACGGTTCGGCAGCATGCAAATGAACTGGCCTTTAGGGATGTTTGGATTTGGGGCCAAAAAATAAATAATAATAATAAAAAAAAACCTTTACTGACTCAACGATTATTAAGGAGTACAAGACGTGTGTGAAAGGCTAACACAAATACCCTTGTTAGCTTAAACATTAACCTGTAGATGTACTAAAACATCTGGATGAAGATGTATTTTTGACTGTAGATGAGGCAGCTCATATATCTGACAATGCACTGCTGTTTGTTTAGTTGATATTGATGTTATCAGAGATATCTGAAGGAATATTATGGAAAAGGATGCTCTCTTTATTTTTCAAAATGCAACAACTTTATATTAAAAAATCTTGTTTTCTAAAGCTGTATAGTAAAAGAGGATTAAACTGACATCAGAAAAACTGAAAAATAGCATTTTGTTATACATCTGTGTCATCATGAAAGGTAAGGGGTTGATGTGAAATTCAGAAATTAACAGTAAACATAAACACACAAAGTTTCATGTTTTTAATTGTAAAAGAAAACAAAAAAAAAAAACCCAATCCCACCCACTTAATCTGTGTATTCTTTTCATTTTACAACTGTGTTTATGACAACACAATCCCAGCTGAAAACACAGAAGTTTATGATTATGTGATGAAATGCTGACAAGAGATAACTATATCACCAAATCACTGTACTTCAAAGCTCAGTTTTAGAGTTGCATTTACTGCATAATGATGAACAAATGTTGTACATGTTTCAGTGGGAGTAACACAGTTTGGATCCCAGGACCGCGACTGAGGGTAAGCAGACCTTTCAGTTTGACAAATGAGCGTAAAGTCTGTGGTCTGCTGTTCCTTCAGCGCCTGCAGGTATGGTGGCTTCATGTTTTATGTATAACATATTTACGTCAGTGCGGCAGGAAGTATGAAAAACATTCGGACTGGAAAGCTCCTGGAACTCCGAGAGGATTTGGCCTGACCACAGCTGATGAGGCGGTGATTATTAGTGTGCCGTGGTGATGGAAACAGATCCTCGACTTCACAACAAAGCCCCTCAACCTCCTGTGGAAATTACAGTCATGAAGGTCAACATACTACAGCCCTGCTGCAGAACTGTGGCTCGGTCTTAAAAGTGCAGCCACCAGCAGGAATGATGACACTCCTCTTTATTATTCACTTTACAGTAAAAAAGAAAAAAAAAAGAAAAAGGAAACACTGTATCATGCAGAGAGACTGCAGCTCGTACGAATCCGGCTCAGGAGATCCCCGTTGTGTCTGCTGAGGACCGCGGCTCAGACTGCAGATGGGATGAAACATGGCACAGCTTTCCAATTTTTAACAGGATGTGACACTGCTGCGCTGCCTCCATTCCACGCTCTTTGAAAAAAAAGCTCACGGTGTGAAAAATCTGCGTGGATGACTGGGGCAGTAATGCAAATCTACCTGACATGCTTGTCACCATCTGGGCCCATTAAAGAGTAAATATTTTAGTCAGGAATGAGATGGAATGTACCTAGCATGATTAAAATCCTCAAAATACACATTTTTTTTCTTTGTTCATTCAGCATTGCTTATTTTACACAAATATTTTATTTTGTATTGGGATTTTTGCAAAAATCCTCAACAGATTTGAAGATTAACTCAGATGTTCAGAAACGTGGGTTGCACAATGTTGTAAAAGGTTGCACAGTGTTGCACAGTTGCCTGTAAAGCTTCATGTCATCATGTTTTGGCTCTAGCCCTCCTGAGATTTAAAAAAAAAAAAAAAAAAAAACTTATCCTGCACTATCCATGGAAAGGGATCCAGTTCCAACCTTAATGCTGTATTATATCTGCAGCCACCTGGCACACCATACCCCTCTCCCCGCAGCTTCATTGTGGTACAAGGGTGCAGCAGATGTTGTTCGGTTGCTGTAATAGGTTGGATGTTGGCTGCAGAGATCGTGGTTTCATCTAGACCCCGGATGCTGAAGCAGGGGATTTTTATAAGCCAGCCAGGAGAATGGAATAATGTTTCATCATCAGTTTGCTCACCTGTAGGAATTTATGCATAAAACCTGATGATGGATGATGTAAAGCAGAATATTGAATCTGGGCTCTTACATTAACTGAAATGTAATCTGACTGGGTTAGTGTCTAACATTTAGTGTCTAAGTGTTGAATGCTGGTAAAGAGAACCCGCAAAAGTGACAGCTGAAAATGCAGTGAGAAATGTTTAGACAACTTTTTTTCTTTCACTTTCCTTCCACTTTACAATTAAATAACTTTTTAAGAGTTTGAAAAGTTTTGCAAAGCACTGTAAAAGTACCAGTGCTGGTTGTTTGCCGACAGCCAGGTCAAACCGAATAAAATTACTCATTTCAGAAACACGAGTTAACTTGACTTGTTTGTTGTAGGCTGTGGGAGGAAGCTGAAGTGTCCAGAAAAATAGGACACAGCAACCCGACACAGAGGCAAAGAGAGCACTGGACCTCCACACAGAAAGGTCTGCAGGCCTCAGGCTAAAACATGCTCCATCTTGCCGCACTTTGAAAGCTCAATGAGTTTAACTGGTAGCTTTTACACATTTGAAATCAAATAGCAAAGTAGCGATGCACATCTGATTAGTCTCATTAATATCCACATGCTGACTGATCACTGGTTTCTTTTTCAGGACAACTGCAGATTAGTCCCAATAGCTGGAACATTGGCATCCCATAAGTTCAATGTTCTCAAACACAGTTGCAATTCATGACAGAACCATATGTCAAAAAGTACCATGTATCATATTTCTCATTATACATCCGTTCCCATCAAAAATAAAATGTTAGACAAGGTAAAGGATTATTCAAAATGTAAATATGTTAGGTTTAAGGGGAAAAAAAGCCATTTAACTTTCAGTATATTTGCATTATTTTTAATAATATCCTAGCTTATGATGTTTTGTATTTTAAAATAAAATAAAAAAAATACACCACTTTGAGGCAGAAACTGCAAAAATGGGAACAGATGTGGTTTTGTTACTTGGTTGGATTTCCTCCAGCCTTGGAAAAACAATAAAATCCTATAA
Organism: Poecilia formosa; assembly: GCF_000485575.1. Taxonomy (NCBI): domain Eukaryota; kingdom Metazoa; phylum Chordata; class Actinopteri; order Cyprinodontiformes; family Poeciliidae; genus Poecilia; species Poecilia formosa. Next base: position 6,886 of record NW_006800176.1, read on the forward strand.
TATTTTAAAAGGGCCACAAAAATGAGATCTACTGCTCAGTGCACTGAATCATTTTAGGAGATGAAGAATTTCGGGTAAGTTTAAAGACCAGAGCATTTGATTTTATTAAGGGGTATCTATATTTTTTCTTCTGATTTTTATTCATACACGTTATGAAAAACCACGTCCAAATGGATAATTTTTCTTCCCCGTCACAGTTATGAGCCACTTTTTGTTGTTCTGTCATAAAATTGCAATAAAACATGTTGAGGTTTGTGGTTGTTTTGCAGTAAAACATGAAAAAGTTCAAGGGACATGAATACTTTGGCTAGACAATATGGACTTTGGGCTTCCCGCTGTCACCCACAAATTCTGCATCTTGAAGGATTTTAGTACGCAGCTGAGATCTGTAGCTTTTAAAGGAATACTTCTAACAAAAGCTTGTTTATATTATGCTGTTAATACAGAAATATTTCTATTTCAGAAATGGCGAGGTTTCATTTAGATGTACCAGTAAGCCTATGAGGCATCTTTTAGAACGAGTGATGTATTTCAGACATTTATTTCACTTTATTATAACCATTCTGGTTTACAGCTAATTGAAACTAAAAAGTTAGTTTATTGGAAACTAGTATTAGATAGGACCAATATTTAAAATGAACACTAAAAATGTACGTCCAAGTCCTACATTACATGCACTATATACTTGGGCATGCAGGAAGAAAGCAAGTCATTATTTTTATATACAACACCTTTGAAGATATAAAGATCATAAACTGCCTCAAAATCAACATTAACACAAGACATGTTACACAAAAGCAGATTTAATATAACAGGTTTTTAACTTATGGTACTGGAAAAAGTACACAGGAAAAAGACTTTCAGAGTTTTGGAGTCACTAAAGAAAAATCTCTATACCTTTTGCTTCAGTGTATTATGGGAAACTATCATTGCCTATGAAGACAAGTTTTGGCTGAAGCATCAACGTTCCATTTTATCTTAGAGATTTTTTTTTCTGGTGTAAAGATAAATTACTGCATCCATGCAAACGTTTCATTGAGGCTATCAGGCTGGGTGGTTGCTGGCCCCGGTGTTTCCAATCTTCATTTTAGAGTCAAGAGGTGGATAGTAACTTGTCACATTCACTCACTTAAACTTACTTGAGTAATCTTTTTTGTTAGATATGTAGTTTTTCTTCTTTGTTTTGCCCTTTACTTATTTTTGCTTCCATTTAAGTATAATTTTTCAGTAAAGCTCCTTTTACTTGAGTACAATTTCTGGCTAAGAAGAATACATTTTAACCAACTTGCACAGTTAATGTTGAAGTGATAGCTCTTGTTTGCAGACAGGTTCTGTTGTTATACGTTTTTGTCAGCTGAGCAATGCTGTGCCAGAGGTTAAGTGAGTTCAGTAAACAGTATAAAATGCACAATTTACTTTCATCTGCCCAAATCAGCTGAGCTCTCCATGATTGCTTAGGACACATAATACCCATGATGTAACATTGCTGTATTATAAATCCATTTTTACTTACCTTAAATGATAATAAAAAAAAATAAAAAGAAAAAATAAAAAATAAAAAGAAAAAGTTATTTTGTCATCATCTGGAAGCTATAATCCACAAAACTAACATAAATAAAAGCTTGAAAAAGTGACATAAAATTTTACTAAATCCATCTAAGATGAACTTTTTAAACTGATGAGATAATTTACTTTTACTGTTACAGTCGCATCTTAAAATTGAGTCTTTCCATGTCTTTCTAAAGGTGTTACTTTATCATTTTGGTGGGGAGTTAAAGGTGCTACATCTTCTGCTGATGTTTGTTTTGATTCACTTGTTTTCAGCTGTTTTTATTTACTTGTTCCTCTTGGTCCCAGATGACGGCACATCTACCCAGTCTCTGCTATTTTCTCTTCCAGAACAGAACTCTGAGTACATCCACCCACTGGAAAACTGAAGCTGTCTGAATTTTTTTTTTTTTTTTTTTATTTACATATGCCACACATTTCGCATTTATCCCACAGGAAGCGAATGCAGCATAAAGCATTTCGAGAATGAGATCCAGAGAGAGAGAGAGAAACAAGGAGAGAGAGGCAACAGCGCAGATGAGCCCCAATGAACAACAGCCGGCTCCTCTTTCAAACACAAAGCATCACACGCTCCGTATCCCCCTCTCTCTCTCTCACACACACAGGACAGCCGCACACTCACGCACACTCACGCACGCAAGCAGCCCGAAAACCCGAGCGGCATCAGCCCTCTCTGCCCGCCGCTGCCGGTGGCAGCCCTGTCCGCTTCTCCGCACCTCGAAGCCGTGAGAGGAGTTCCTGCTGACCTCACAGGCAACAGAGGAGAGCCGCGGATCTCTGCTTGAGACGGCAGACAATTAACCAGCGAAGCGGGGGAGAGCCGAGAGAGAAAGCGGGGGAAGGCGAGTGAATACGCTCCAGTCCAGCTACTGGCTCCTGCTGCTGCTGGAGGAGGAGGAGGAGGAGGAGGAGGAGGAAGAGGAAAAGGAAGAGGAGGAGGAGGAGGCTGTGAGCTTGGAGAGACTGGAGCAGCTCCGGCATCCTGCACAGGCAGCCCGAACGGCCACAAGTGATCAGAGCATCTTCAGCCTTATAGATGAACAAGCAGCACGGTGCAGCTTCCAGTCCTGGGTGAGTCAACTTCCAATAAACACACGCACACACACACACACACACTATCTCATCTGCGTACTCCATGTGCTGTCTGTAACTGTCTGCATCCATCTTCACAAAAACAGACTGTACACACGTGGTGTGTGTGTGTGTGTGTGTGTGTGTGTGTGTCTGTGTTGCTTTTTTTCCTCTGCCTTGCTGCTGATGAGCAGAAGATGCAACTTGTGATCACTGTGACACTATTTTACCCCTTCAGCTCCTTTCTGATGGTGCAGCAACCCCCTCCCCCCCACCACTGATCGATTTGCTCCGTAACTTAGACGGACATCAGCTCTCATCATCTGTTCTTTTCTATTGTCACCGCTGAGGCAGTGTGTTTGTGCATCCGTGCACAACTCATCTCCATCGGTATGTGCGTGCCTGTGCGAGTCCTCTGGTGATCAGGTTTCAATTAGGATTTAATAATGTAAACGGCGTGGGCAGGAAAGGGAAGGCGGCCCACGATCGATCCTGCAGCCGTATCGGTGTGACCAGGTGACACATCTAATCCCGTGTGCTCTCTGAGCCCATCTCCGGCTCGGCTCCCAGCTTCTTTTATTGGTGTGTGTGCCTGTAGTTCTGAGTACAGCAACAAATCAGATGATTATTCCAAGGAGTGCAGTTGTCCTTCCCTCTAATGGCTTTGGAGTTCATCTCTCCCCTAAGAAGTTATACAGAAAGGAGAGAAAGAGAGAGAGAGAGAAGATAAAGGCACCAAACAACTCTAACCTGTGGCCCTCAACTCCATAAATCAGCAGCTGTCCCCTTGTTTTCTCACAATTCCAGCTTTTCAGCTGCTTTGATTTATTGGTAGACGCTCTGACCTCTTCCAAGGTTTCTGCACTGCAGTGTCACTGCATGCTTTCTCTATTAACGTGGCCAGCATTCAATAAATAATGACGTGAAGATCTGACACATTTTTCAAGAACCGACAAAACTGTCACAACTCGCCTCACCCAACAAGCCCCCCAACTGCATACTTGCGCGCCGTGACTGAATGATTATGTTTGCTTGATCACTCAGGTGTTCAGACTTTTTTTTTTTTTTTTTTTTTTAACATATACAGGTTTTGCAGGAAGTTCAGCCCTTCTCTCTGACTTCATGAATTTGATGTAGGTCTCATTCCAGGGGTGGATGTGTTGGATTTTCTTGTAAGTAGGAGATTAGACGGCAACTGTTCACTCACTGGCTCATTTTGTCCCATTGGACAACTGTGGGTGACATGAAATGACAGTTTAAAAGGCTCCTACCACAAAAATACAGAACACCAAAACAGCATAATAATAATAATAATATACTGCTTCTTGACATCCTAGGAGTCACTAAGGACTTCCAGACTTCCTCCTCAAATCCCCTCACTCATCCCTCTGGTTATATAGGTCAGTCTTTCCAACAGAACGCTATAGCTCTTCTCCACTCACATCCCAGCAATACTCTTGTCTAAGACTTATTTTAAATTTATGCAAGTAAACAAGGTTTCCATCAGTCATTTATGCTGCAGTGACCTCATTCTTATTCATTGTTTTGAGGCTTAAAGAATTTTTCCCAGTCAGCCTTGTTGTATTGTTCCCTTAATATCCCAGTACTTATGCCTTTAATCTGTCAAGGACGAAGGTTTCATCGCATGCTGGGAATTAAAAAAAAAACAAAAAAAAGTCACAAGATATAAAAAACTCGTTTTTGATAGCAATTCCTGTCACATTATGCGATAAAGATGCCAGACGGTGTGATTTGTGCTGAAAAGAGTGGTGCCAGACAAGTCGGACAGAAAATTCAATCCAAAAAATGAATGGACTCCCAGTTACAGGTGTTAATGCTCCTATTAGGACTCTGAAAAGATTGAGAGGAGGATGAGGGAGGCTGTGAAAGCACACATGCCTGGGCGGCAGTAATGAGACTTCACTACGGCCCAGTTAACAGTAAAAGTTATGGTTTCAAAACTACTAAAGTTAGTCCTTTTTATGAGTCATTTCAGGTGTATTTTTACGTTACTGGATATCCCAGTGCTGCTCTGATCCTCCCTCACCTTTTTGCTGCACACTGCCGGTCAGGTGGATTTTCTCATATTTATATAAAAGATTAATTTGGCAGTTTGCTAATATGTCTAGTTGTGAAAAAAACAAAGGTCTAAAAAGATAAGGAACCCCAAAAAATATAAATGAGTAGCAAGATTTTAATAAACAAAAACTATTAGATTATGTTATAAATTTGTATTTTAGAATTTTGAGTTAACAGCTTGAGTTAATTTATTTTATTTTAAGGTTGTTCTTTTGATTCTTTTATGACAAAACATAATATGTCAAACAGCTTACTTAATTGGAAAAATAAGACAAAGAAAATTCAATCCATGTACTATAAGGCATCACAAGGATGGATATTTGTGACTTTTTATTGTTCAGTTTGTATTACTGGTGTGTGATGCTGCTAAAATCATAATGTATGGAAATGACGTGGTGTCGAATGGTGTGGAACAGGTCGGAGACAAATTTTCTCTCACAACGGACAAAATTTATCTTTGGAATAATTTGTTATGTCTAATATCTTTACATGTTTGCACATTATATTTTACAAGAAACAAAATGTTAAAGGTCATGGCCTTAATTGAAGATTTAAGTGTGACTAAATTGACTCTTGGGTTCAAAAAGCACATCATTCATGCCGACAATATTATTGTCTTAAATTTAATATTGCATGTTCTGATGATGAAGTCACATAACTCGCAAAGCTTTACTCGATATTCAGTCACAGTATCATCGTCATAACTACGTTCCTTACTAAAAATACTTTAGCTTTGATAATCCTTTTTGACATTGTAAGCACTAAAAGTGATGTTGTTTTACTAAAATGATAAAAGGGCCACACGGGAGGAATTTTTTTTTTTTCATGCTTTTGTCTAACTGACTTGTTAAGTCTGTAGTTTTATCTTTGGTTCTGCACATTTCACACATTCACAAATCCTTCCCAAGTGTCACTGCCATGGGATCTCTGCAGTTTTAAATCTGCGAGATAAAACACAATAAGATCATAATATTGAATACAAAAATCTTTTCAGTGTGCTTCGTTTGCTTACATAATAATAAAAAATATATTGAGGAGGAACTGAACTGACCCGTGAATGACCAGGAAAACTGTAGGACTGTGAGTCAGAATATTGGAAATTGAGTTGCATTTTGGCTTAGCTTGACTGCAAAAACTTTCAGTATGACTTGGCAGACTCTGGACTTGTGATCCTCTGTTAGGCTGTGGATAAATATCTGCTGAAATATGCCAGTTACAGTTGAGGGGAAAAAAATCAACTTTTGTTCTTCCTCAGATGGAATAAGGTGAGGTATTTAGATTAAGATATAACTCATATTTGTCTCCAAAACAATATGTAATCTCTAACTAGAAATCAAAACATATGTCTTTTCCAATTCTCAGCATTTCTTAGTGTGGCCTTTTCTATATCTCTGGATGTGCTTCCCGTAGCGCCTCAGCTCATGGATTCCTATACCTACTTGTCAAGAGCAGTTATGATCCGACATCAAAAAGGGAAAAAATAAAAAATAAAGGACTGAAGCGAAAGCAATTATGCAACAGCTCTAATGGATCCCGAGGTGCCACTTAGCCTCCTTCTTTGACAGATTTATGCGTCAGTAATGAAATGCGCACCGACAGGTCTATGTGTCCCTTCAGAGTGCATTGTTGAATCGGGCCTGTTAGTTCTGTCCATTACGACGCCCACTCTTACCTTCCCATTTCGAGCCTTTCTGATGTGCATAAAGCTGTCATCTGTGCTCAGTAGTGACATTACTGCAGCTTAACACTGCCAATGCCCAGACAACCTCATTGTTTTCAATTTTGCAGTATTTATGAAGGCAGTAAAGCGGAGATGCATCCTCTGTCAGCGAGACGGCAGCACCGCCGCTCTCCAGGGAAGAATAGCGCAGAGGACGAGGAATGAGGGGATACAGTGGTAGAGCAGGGGGCTCGGATACCTGCAGGCAGGCTGGCATGTCATCTGTCGCTGTTAAGAAGTCCAACTGGAACAATGATGGCCCCGTGTGTGTGTGTGTGTGCTGGCTGTCCTCCCACTCTCTGACTGCTGTAATGCTATTATAGATGGGGCTGCAACCTAAATGCAGAGCTTAGAGAGCATCTGAACCTTACATGGTTTTTTTTATTTTATTTTGTTTAGTTTTTTTCAGAGATGATGGCTTTATTTGACATTTGCTCTGATAAATGTGGTTGGGCTGACCTTGGAGTCGCCAAGCACTTTTATCAGACCAGTTACAATGTATAAGAACCTTTCTACTCCACTTCGCATAGTCATGAAATTTAACTAATCATAGTGTGGGACATATCCACATTTTTTGCACACACA